>NW_015386230.1:93653-105670 GCF_001527695.2 Protobothrops mucrosquamatus
ATCAAACTTAATTTTCTAAATCAGTTGGATTTGGTGAACTGGGTCAGATCAACAATCCAAAATAAATCAGCAACATATCTTATTAAGTATCAAGTTCAGGATGAAATCAAGGTAGAATCAACATTTATATCAGACGTATGGTTGAAGCATAAGATCTTTTGGGAAACAGAATTGCTTTTTATGTAGGACTACCTATAACAATTTGTCATTAGAAATTAAATCCAAATAACTTTATATTATTTACCTTTCTTTCAGGGGAAAAGTCCTGCACTTTCACAGTATAGTGAAGTTCTGTTCATTCCAGAAATGTTGTCAAAGAAAAGCAAAAATTACATGCTGCGAGCAGGTGAAGCATGTGTAAATCCACAAGCTATTTTATTTTGGGAAAAAAATAATTCATTATTAAATTAATGTCCCACTTTTCTTGTTATAGAAACATTCCAAGGCAGTGTACAAAAAACCAAATACAAAATATAAAATCATACCAAAAAATGGATACAATAAAAAAGATACCAATATCACTGAAAATAAAATAAAATAAAATAAAAACCCTGACTATTTATATATTCTCAAACATAACTTACACCCCCACTCCCCCCCAAAAAAATCCATAAACTGACCAGCAAATTTATGTCCAGATGTTTTAATTAGAAATCTAGGCATAAATCTGTCACGTGGAAATCTGCTCTGTAAAATGGGAAGTAAAATAGATTGGATATACACCAATCTGTACATCCCTACTCTTGACAATGCCATCTAAAGATTCATCCACATTTGCACTAGAACAGATTAAAGATTTGTTTTCATGTTTATTTTTTGACATAAAGGATTAAGTCAAGCTGTAGTGTGGAAGTACTCAATTTGCTTGCTACATTTGATTTGCAACTTGCAACAACAGAGCTGAATATGGTATATGATATGTACCTTGTATTTCAGACCCTGCTTTGATTAATGCTCTTTCCTTTGATAATAAGGTGGTTCCATGGGGGATATTTATTGGTAACAAGCTATAGTGGAAATGGAAAAGTCATGAATATGCAGAAATTACTTCTGTCTCTTTACTAACTTATGTATTTTAAATATATTTTCACCAAGTCAGTGCTTATTGCCAGCAAACAATGAAGAGCTGGACTGTGCTCTTGAGTGACCTATTTTTATGAATAAAATAAATTGCAAATATACAAAGGCCAACTCATATAAACATCATACTCTATGGAACATACAAGTGTGGTGTTATTACTCTTTGTCACAATATTCTCATGGGAATCTATCCTAGTTCAGTAATAATAGATGTTGTGGAATGGAGTGCATCTGATGTATATTTGTTTTAATGATAGATATGTGATCCTACAGCTTCACAAATCACTATGATCAACTGGTTTCATTGCCAGGCGTGCACAAATATTTTGTGTGATTTATTCTCAAATCATTTTGCATTTTCTTAAATATCTGTTTGGCTGTTTTCTCATAAGAAGCGCATACATATTTTACTCTAATGTGTATTTTTATGACATTATCAGGCACTTTGTACATAATATCACTGTAGCTCATGGTTAAGAGAAAATGTTTGATTGAGTAGTAAGGGGAAGTTGGTTAGGAAGACTGCAAAGGGTTTTCAAACCAAGAAACATTTAGTCTGTTCGTGTCCAATATTCAATGACATTTGTGTGAAATGGTATAGGGTTTACTGCTTGAGTAGGGGGTTGGACTAGACCAACAAGGTCCCTTGCAACTCTGTTGTTCTGTTAATAGCATCAAAAATGAATGGATTGTAGTATCAGATTCCTTAGCATTATATTAAACCAGACTAAGAGCTTTTGTGAGTGGGTTCCAGGCTGCTTTTTTGATTTAAGAAAATATATCTAAATCTACCTCAGTTTTAGTTTAGTTCTGTTTTTTAAACTCAGTATGTTTCATTGGTTGTCTATGCAAATAGCATTTTTTTAATATTTTATTTTCTATGATAAAATAAAGAGCTAAAGCATCTTAGATAGTTTTGTGTACAAAAAATAATCTACAAAATTAATAATTGAATTTTGGTAAACTTGTTGGCAAACTTTCCAAAATTAGAATGCTCCAGAGAAGTTGGGATCTCAAATCCCAAATAGCTAGATGTTGGAGAAGACCTGTCCTTAAGTTTATATAAATTTTGCACTGATGATAAAGTTTTCACATTATCAGTATGTTGTTTTTTATTATTGAGTTGCACATATTCAAATTAAGTTATTATGTTGGATAACATTATACATAGATCTAATGAAGTATGTTATGTAAGGTAAATCCTTTCTGAGCCATCCTCTGGTTTCTAAAAACAAACAGTTCCCTCATTCTCTATCTTCTCTGCTACATCTGCAGTGCTGCAAGACTTTCATCACTGTTGCAATTATCATGGTGACTTGAAACCACCAATCCTGGAAGCATGTCTGATCCTTGAGAATTAAAGGTGATTGCCTCTGGCCTATTGTTGCAGTCCACTGACATTCTAACTAGACAGCTTTAATTTCCATATAGAATCCATATTCCAAGCCTTATGGAAAAAAGAAGTAACATCATTTCTGGGAAAAAGAAATGTCTTCCTTCTATGGAAAACTCTCTTGCGCTTACACAGTCTCTGAGATTAAATAACTCACTTTTTCTCAATTGTCCTTTCACACCTCCTGTTTCATATCTGCTTTTTTTTCTTTTTCTAAAATATATGCATTTAAAAAAGCTTTGTTAATTCTGCAGTGATACAGTGTAGGGAACTCATCATGCTGTCCTAAGTCAAGTCTGCAATTTAAATGCAATTTGATCATGACATAGTGAGCTGGGCACAGCAGCACCCTTCTGAGCTTTAAACATTGTTTCTTCGAAGGCATAAATCTGTTTTGCAAGGTCTAGTGTTTCTCAGGCATCTGCTACATGGTGACAAAACCTAAAGAGGGAGTCAGATGTGTGCAGATACCGTGCTAGAGAATTTAGTTCAATCTGTAGTTTTCTCCTCTTTCCCCCATCGCTCACCCACCCACCCCCATTTCCTTAGAGAAATTAGCTATTCTGTTCACTGCATAAATTTTCAGGTTTTGCTAGCACGACACTCAGGGTGTTGAATTTTTTATGACAAAAATGCTGTAATAATTGTTGAACAGATGTAAGTGTTGAAAAGTGGGCTTTGGCAGACCTCATGAAACCTCTATTAGCAATTTAACCCTGTCACTGCAATAGCACATAAGAGGAAAGGAGACGAGACGGCCTTCGTTCCATGCCGATGAGGACAAATGGAAGACACTCCTAGTTAGCAAAAACTCATTTGAGTTTCCTCAGAGGTGAGAAGAACCAGGATTCAGGAGCCAGAAAATACCAGTGTTTATGTTAACTTCAAAGAGAAATGCATGCTGTTGGAAATAAGCCATTTATATAAGTCACTCCATAGTTTGTGCTGAAACATACTGCTAAAGAGTGTCACTAGTACAGTGTAGATAAAAGCAGGGAACTGCTTTAAAACTGAATATGTACCTTCAAAGACCAGAGGTTTAATATTATATTTATCATGAATTAAAACACAACAACAATTTAGCCATTTTTACAGTGTTGCCTCATCTTTCCTCATGATTCAGCCAATATTTCAAAAAGCTGTTTGTCCATATATGTAGAGTCAGTGAGAAGTTGCCACCATGCATGCTCTCTAGCAAAAATGCCTATATGTACATGGGTGTTAAACATATATTTTGCATATTCACATTTGCTCAACACTTTTTCTTCTAACATGAGGATCCCGTTTGATCCTATCAGAGGAACTGTGAAAACAAATCAGGCCCAAATAATAACTAGGATCCAAGCAAAAAATAGGTAGAAGGGTTAAAAGACCAATCCAGAATCAGGACTGAAAAATCTGTCCACTGTGTCCATATGCTACTTTGTACATCATTGCTTGTTCTTTAAATTTCTTCCCTCTCCCTTTTTGAGGTCCTCATCACTCTATCTCAAAATAAATTTCTAGGTCTCCCTCTCCCCTCAGGCCATTTATTCTTACTTCATATACATTTATTTTGCAATTTGCTTGTCATTCATTATTTGACCAAGTCATATAATTTTTTTTCTTTCATATTGGTCAATCATTGGTGTTTTCAGTCTGCACTCATGCAACATCTGTTCATTTTTAACACTTCTTCTCTTACCACACACTTATTTTTCTTTTTTCTATTTTCATAGCCATCTCTCACTTTCATTTGGTAGTGGCATGCTCTTATACATAGATATTTCCCGTTTTTGCAACAGGTATTTATTCCTTGCAACATAGTACACATTATCTTTCAACTAGTATTCACACTCAGTGTTTCTACCAGTGTTTTTCTAGCCATTTTCCCCATCTTGAGTAAGCATTTTATTAAGATACACAAATGCATGCATTTACTCTAGTTTTTTCGCCATTTATGTACAACTTAAAATCATTCACTCCATTTTCCCTGTCAAAAACAGCTCCTTGGTCTTTGACACTTTAATGTTCAGATCTATGCTCCTAATTGCACTATGTAAGCTATCTAGCATAGATAATGTGGGTTCTCAGCCAACAATATGGCATCATTTGCATAAAAAATACATATACTTTCATATCCTGAATCAAGACATCCCTACTATCACCACAAGCATCCTTATACACAAATGCTTTAAGCATCTAAACCAGGGGAGCACAGTTGTTAGACACTGTGAGAAGAAAGTGGGGGAAAGTAGTTCAGTTTAGGTGAGAAGACTCATGATAGTCCACATGGGAAGGAAGGGTTTGAAAGTATCAGCCCTTTGAGGTAGGCAAGGTTAAAAAACAGGCATGGCAGAGATTCTAGGGATGTATTGTGGTAGAGTAGTATACAAAATCTTGAAACCCTGTCTGTGTTTGTCCCCTCCAAAAAAACCCAAATTGAGGTAAGCTTATTTGAGGATTTTTCTCATGCTATCATCATTCCCTAAATGAAGTAATCTTCTAAAAGTTCCCTCTAATCACTCACTCGTTTTTTCTCTCTCTATACCCTAAATCAGGTCTACATGCCTTTACACCAATTCCTTGTCATAATAAGAGCCCAGGTGGCACATTGGTTAGAATGCAGCCTGATGGAGCTCAAGGTTGAGTCAGCATTCCATACTTTTGAGGTTGGTAAAATGAGGACCTAGATTGTTGGGGGCAATATGCTGAATTTTAAACTGCCCTGCTGTAAAGCACCATGGGGCAATATACTGTATAAGTCTAAATGCTAATACTATAATTATCCACCCACCTTCTTGTGTGAATTAATACCAGGCTTCATCAATAACAATAATGAGATAATTGTTTCTCCCTCCCTCACTTAAAGATAAGCCAGATAACTTGCCAAGATCATAGAAGAGATAGATGTAGATGAAAGTGCCACCATCCCTTCTGTGGTACAGCAATCACAATTTGGCAGAAAACTACGACTGCAGAGTTTGCTTGATGGCCGCCACAAAAAAGGTCACAAAATCAGATTGGTCAAATGGGTGACTTGATTTATGAGCGTCATGACTTATGAGTATGATAGGCAGGCTCTTTTATGGTTGTAACTTGAGGACAACCTGTATGTACTAATAAACTCAATGATTATCTTGCTTAAGCTTGCAAATCTGCAAACTAAAGAAACAAGCAACGGAGATCCCACTGATGCTTTTCATTGATATAGAACCTTAAAGCCAGTCAGAATTTGTCTTTCTCCCATCTTCTGCCACACAAAATCAAAGTGGGATGATTCTGAGTTTCTGTCTGTTTTAATGGCTCACTTATTTCTTCTCGATTCTGAAGGTCAGAAAATCTGTCTTAAGTAAATCACTACAACTCTGCTGGGAATTCCTCTTGTAGTTTTGAAGGCTACCATTAAAGATTAAAGATACCTCCCTGAAATCTATAGGGTTCTTGTTTTCCTGGTTGCTAGCTATGCGGAACTTGACAATAGTAAACCTTTCTTACATTTACACATTTTTAATGATCTGACAGAATGCAGTTATCTGGTCTGCACATTCCCTCCCTAGAATAAGCTGCACTTCACAAATATTGTTTGTTGGACTTCCATGAAAGAAATAGCAGACTGAAGATGGCTCTGTGAAAAATGGAGCTCACAACTGTATGTAGAATGTGGAGGTGGCAAGTGGACTAATTTTGCTCCAGTCAGGGAGAAGACTTGGAATCACCCAAGAGGGCTCCAGAGAGCTGCTCCTTGCAAGGAAGCCACATTGAACCATTTATTCAAAACTAAAAAAAAAAAAAAATCAGGCTTAAGATCATAAGGAAAACCTACCTATTTATAATTGGTCTAGCTTTGTCAGAGTTACATGCATAACATCAGATATGCATGTAATGGATAAACATGATAGCAGTGTTCCAATATCTCAGGGGCTGCCACAAAGAAGACGGAGCCAAGCTATTTTCCAAAGCGCCTGAAGGCAGGACAAGAAGCAACGGGTGGAAACTAATCAAGGAGAGAAGCAACCTAGAACTAAGGAGAAACTTCCTGACAGTTAGAACAATTAACCAGTGGAACAACCTGCCTCCAGAAGTGGTGAATGCACCAACCCTGGAAGTTTTTAAAAAGAAACTGGCCACCCATTTGTCCGAAATGGTATAGGGTTTCCTGCCTGAGCAGGGGGTTGGACTAGATGACCTCCAAGGTCCCTTCCAACTTTATCATTATGATGATGATGATGATGATGATGATGATGATGATGATGATGATGATGATGATGATGATGATGAAAGGGTGACCTCCTATCCTCCCATCCTCCCTCCTGCCAACCTATCAATCCGAAAGCATGAAAATGCGAGTAGATAAATAGATACCACTATGGTGGGAAGTAATAGTGCTCTGTGACATCATGCTGGCCACATGACTGCAGAAACATCTTTGGGCAGTGCTAGCTCAATGACCTTGAAACGAAGATGAACACCACTCCCTATAGTTGACAACGACTAGCAAAGCAAAATCTACAGGGGCTCTTTTACCATTTTTATTGGAGCTCCAGCCACTGAAACCTGAGCCACAAAAGAGTACAAAATGAGAAAGTTGGAGATGATACTGAATTTCCTGATTATATGCAACCTCATGTAATATTATGTATAACAAAGATTTAAAAATGACATACTGATCTTTTTATTTTTTTTAACTCTAATGAAATAAATTAGATTGGGTATGATGGACCTGTAACATTGCTTAGAACTGACTATTTTAGTATTTTTGTAATTTGTATTTTTGTATTTGTATTTTTTTTTGCTTTATAGTATTTATTCTGTGTTTGTCATATGATTTTCAGTGTTGTAATGAGTTATTAAGAAGATGTCAATTATGTATGCAAAGCAGTATTTTAACCTTGTAAAATTACAAAATTCATTTTTAATAGATTTCTATGCCTAGATGTTTCCCATCAGATAATCACTGCATTATTTACTTTGTTATATCAATATCTACCTATATCTACCTATTTATTTCTATAGAAGAAAGGAATTATCAATTTCAATGTGACTGCCTAATGGCAAATAATTTACCAATATAGTTACGCAGAATTTCTCCAGTTCTTGAAAATGTTTTTGAAAAGAGATCAACAATTAGAAAATAAAGTGACCAGAATTGTAACAAGGATGCAACTTTTGAGGAGGGGTTTGCAGCTTCCTGTCAGAACTCTATAATGATGCTTGGGCAGGATTTGAGCCTTTGATTTAGTGGTGAATTCGAAAGCATTTGTGTTTTATTCTTGATTTCATGAGAAGATGACTAACAAACATTTTTGGTGCCACATGGGAATGGGTTTCACAGAAATGCCCATTGAGAAGCCTGAGATGTTTGGGACTTCTGGTTTGGACATGCTGAGTTCAGTGATGGGATTCAGCCGGTTCGCACCACTTCGGCTAATTTTTTGTTGCCCAGGCCCAGAATGGATTTCCGGAAGCAGCATCCACACAGAGAACCAGTTGTTCACATATTTGAATCCCACCACTTTCCGAGTTGAATGTCATTGTAGAGCAGGAATGGTGTTGCAGCAGCAAGCAGTGACCAGAAGGTGTAATTCTGTCCACTTTTGATGTCTCCGGAAAAAGGAGACATCAAATATACTGCGTGAACTGAGGTTTTTGTAGTTGGCTTGTGAACAGAGCAGCTAGGCATTAAGGGAATTCCATCAAGCTCACAATCATTAACATAGCCTGTATGGATAAAAAGCTCAATCAAGCCTCATTTTTTATTCACTTTTGGAATTGCTTTTTAATTGCTTTTCAACTATTTCAACTATTAAGAAACTTCAGATTGAAAGGCTTTACAATATTTACTGGTGAGTCTCTTTCAATCTTTGGAGAAGAATAGCATTGACTACGCTTGTGAATGACCTCTGTTGGAGCTGGGATGGGACTGATGCCTTTGATCTGGTTCTCCTTGAGCTTTCAGCAGCTTTTATATCACTGATCAAGAAATCCTCTGGGCAACCTATGGGAGTTAATGCACCATCCTATGATGGTTCTCTTCCTTTCTCCGAGGGCAGTTCCATTTGGAGTTGGCTGTGAGAATAGATCATAGTTGAGATTCCTATTCTGTGAAATGCCTTACCATTTGCTACTCCCACCTCTTGTTTTTTGAGAACTACATAAAGCCAATAAGAGAGGTCATCCATTTGTTTGAGATCAGATATCATAAGTATGCTGATGACACTCAGTTTTATATCCTGGACTGTTGAAGTGAAAGCCTTGTCAAAACTTTGTCTCAACATCTAGAGGCTGTGAAGTTTTGAGAAATAGATTCAAGCTCAAACACAGCAACATTAAGTGGCTGTGGATGTTTTGACACACTAGTCCTGAAAGTTCTCCATGTTTAGTTCTGGATAGAGTAGCACTGCTACTTAAGGACTGGTGCACAGATGGAGGGTTCTCCTGTGGCCAGTAGAGTATTTGCACAGAGGGTTCCATATGGTCACTTTTGTACTAGTCATCTTGCGGGTTGAGTAGTACAATGTGCTATACCTTGAAAACTACTTGGAAATTGTATAAGATTACTTGGAATCTAGGAGATAATGGACATACCATTGCTGCTCCACAATCTCTACTGGCTGACAATTAACTTCTGGGTAAAATGCAAGGTGCACTGAGCCTGTCTGAATCTTTGTCCAATAGCTCTGCCCAGCCATGGGTTCTCTATCATGATGTCTGATCTTTGGAATAGTATTCCCCAGATATCTATATGGTCCCTATGTATTTTTACAAAGTTTTTGAAAACCTGGATTTCCCCCTAGGCCTTGGGTTAGGGTAGGTAGTAATCCTCTTTTAGAGGTTTATATGTTTGTTGAATGTGTTCTTCTATGATGTACACTGTTCTTTTATCATTAGCCTTGGTGGCACAGTGGTTAGAATGCAGTACTGCAGGCTACTTCTGCTGACTCCTGGCTGCCAGCAGTTTGGCAGTTCGAGTCTCACCAGCTCAAGATTGACTCAGCCTTCCATACTTCCGAGGTTGGTAAAATGAGAACCCAGATTGTTGGGGGCAATATGCTGACTCTATAAACCTCTTAGAGAGGGCTGTAAAGCACCGTGAAGTGGTATATAAATCTAAGTGTTATTGCTATTGCTATTAGTTTGGTTTTGATTGTTTATAAAGAAAGAAAGAAACTACAATATATATATTCAGTTCAATTGAAAATAAATTTATGAAATACAAACCACATGCTTTGGAATGGAATGCAGATACCTTGTATTTCCTGGCATGAACTAAAAGTGATATGTATCCCTAGTTGTTGATCATGAACTAAGGCAAAGCCAGATAAATTATTCTGAGTAAAACAAGATTTTACCACTGTAAGATATTTTCAGTAAGGCAAGTATCTAGGCAAAGATTTATATGTCTTCCCAAACATATCAACTGAGCCTTCTCTTCATTACTCTGTTTTCTTGGATTGATTCTGGATCATAAGAATGCAGATGGGAGTAATCCAAGGTCTTTGGCCTAATTGAAAATAGCACTTGCAAACAATTCATCTGTATTATTGGAAAGATAGCTTTTCCCCATGTTTGGAATTCACTGGCCATGAAATAATTGTGAGGAGGAATGTCTAAAAGAAAGAGAGGAAAAAGATGAACGGAAGAAAATTTGAGATTATCTTCAGATATCTTGGTTTGGCCCATCCCTGTTTTTGTATTTTCATCTTGCAATGTTGACTTAAATGGATAAAAGTCCCATTCATGAACAAAAGTCACTTTTTGAGATTGGTACAATAAAATAAATAAATAGTAGTGAAATAGTCATAATCTAGGAAATGTGATTTACAGAATATTTTAGAACCTGGGGAATCCATTAAAAACACCTGTTTATAAATCCCAGTATAACAATGGCTAAGAATTCTGACTGCTTCATTTTGAAGTCACAATTTGAAGTCACAATTTGACCAAAAGTTTTTCCATATTTGAGTCTTAGTTCATTCTATGGTGAAGAATCTAAGTAAGGATTCTGTTTACAGAATTGTCCCTTCAATCTATCCTTTTTTCCCCTGTATGGAAGAAAATGCCACCTTTAAATTCACTTCCTCTTTCTGTCTGGGTTACGATTGATAGTACTCACTGTAAAGCATTTTGTGATAGTTTGTATGAAAGATGTTACATAAAATGAAATGGTATTGTATTTATGACTAGCACTATAATAACCGTCTATCAGCATTTCCATTATAAACCCTTTATTGTTGAAGGTTTTAAAACTCACCCATAAAAATTCACTTCAGACTGGAGCCCAGTGCACAAAAGCATAAACAAATCAGTGTTGCCATTTTTGAGTTACTGTTGTGCGTAAGAATGAATGTTGGGTACTTAAGACCGTTCTTGGCTACTGACGTTTGTAAGTGGCATTTTCAGAATATTCGAAGTCCTGTTTACAAAATGGGGTGTACCTTGTGAAAGCTAGCACTTACACACTCAGTGGGTGACTGCACACCCCAGCAACCATTTGCACATGCAATTAACCAGTCTCATTGTATATGCTAGGATTCCTTTCCTGGTACATTTGAGTGCTGGAGACACATGGAAAATACTGAAATTTTTCTCCTTGTTCCGAAGCCAAAGGGAAAGCAGAGACTGACACTGATGATCTGCAGTCCATCAGCTTTTGAAAATTAGACAACCATCAATTTGAAATATCTCACCATTTTATTTATTTATGTGAGTATGTGTGTGCATATGTGTGTGTGTGTGTGGGTGGGTGTGTGTGTGTCACACAAAACATACCTTAAAAGAGAATATATTAAGGAAAGCTTTTGAAGTGGGCTGCATCTGTCAAGAAAATGACAGAGAAATCTCTCATTAAACTCTCCTTTTTGCTGATCAACCTGATCATTTCCTGGTCAAAACATCAGCACAGAGGCTCTTTTAAAATTTCATTTTATTCTTCTTCTGTTGCTATGTCAGATAATCCTTTTGTTCCATCTGCAAACACTAGGGGGTAAATTTTTATCACGTTGCTCAGGGATTTAGCCATAGGACTCCCATTAACGTTAATGGGAATCACGTAGCTCAAGTGCTCTGTGTTGCAATGAATATTTTACCCCTTCATTCAGAGCACTCAGTGGTTGAATTTTTAATTATATTTACAGATAAATTCCATAACCAAATAGTAGCTCCTGGTGCAAATTGTGTTATAAAAGGGAGTGGATCTCAAACTTCTTTTTAATGGCAACCATAAGCAATTAGTTTTTCACTTCTGGGTGAAATTGTGTGGGTTTTTAAAAATCAGTCTTTTTTTTTTCTTTTAAAGGAAGAGGACACATTTAAATTTGCCAGTTTCCTGAGAGCTCCTGTGATTTGTAGATGTCAGTCTGTAGAAGCATATGCAAGCATGTTTAAATAGGAAAAAAAAATACAAATAATTACGGCTTTGCTTCAAATCATACTACAACTCTCATACTTACTACTCATGATCATTTTCTACAAAATGTAATACTCTTCACTGTACAATATATTATCTGGACCCCCTCCAGTTGGGCTTCAGGCCGGGGTACAGCACGGAAACGGCATTGGTCAC
>NW_015386230.1:106521-117355 GCF_001527695.2 Protobothrops mucrosquamatus
AGCGGGACTGGCCTAGGGCAATTTTTAGAGGGGTTTTTAATCATATTTTAATTAGACAACATTTAAATATTTCTTTTTAACTAATTTTAATTTTGTAATTGTTATTGATGTATTTTTTAACTGATTGTCAGCCGCCCTGAGTCCGCAAGGAGAAGGGCGGGATATAAATTCAATAAATAAAATAAATAAATAAATAAATAAATAAATATTCAAAGTGCATAAAACTTCAATAATACAAGGTAAAGCATGACCTATGAACGAGCCATTAATACATATATAAAAAATACATAGCACCCAAAAGGCATTATCAGGTAAAATTAAATGCACACTTCTATAACCAAATGCCCATTGAAGCAAACATTTAGCCACCCTGTGAGATAGCAAAAGTTGGGTAGTCAGAAATTTTAAGGTACTGAATCTGAGTTCCCAATGATATTTGTGAGATGCTAAGAGGACTGAAGAGTCTTATGGCAGCCACAAATGCTATTGAGAAATCTGTGTGGCTGCTGTACTTGACGCACTACCTGTAGTTTCATAAGCAAAACATATATTTTCTGCTGGAGCAGCAACACCAGTGGTGAGCTTCAGCCAGTTTGCATCACTTCAGCAGAACTGGTAGCTAATTTTTTGTTGCCCAGGCAACAGACTTCCGGAAGCGGCATCCACACAGAGAACCGGTTGTTCACATATTTGAATCCCACCACTGGGCAACACCCAGGCCATCAGGGACAATTTGATGGTGAGCAAAGGACCTGTGTCAAAAAAAATAAATAAAAATGAGCTGTGAGTGTTTCTATATGAACCTGAAGAGATAAAGTGGCAGAAGAGATCATTGATGAAGGATGGCATAAAGCAAGTCTGATTGAACATGGTAGGACCCATCCTTAAGGATTACTGTGAGGCAATAAGGCCAGCAAAACAGAGATATTTTTCAGATTCCCTCTTAAGAAGGCATCCCAGGATCTAACAGACTTAGATAACTTTGGCTTTGATTCCAAACCTTTTGGGGAAGGCTGTTGAAAAGGTAGTCTTTAATAATTTCAGAGTCTGGAGGAAAAGGCTTAACTGGGCTCCTTCTAGTTGGGTTTCAGGTCTAGGCACAGTACCACATAATTAGTTGGCACTGATTATGCTTGTGGATCACTTCTGGTAGTACCAGAATACTTTGAATTTGGATATTCTTTTGCACTTGCTCACAGCATTTACTCTTTTCAATGTAAAACATCAATCTGTGCTCTTAATATTGGTCCCATCCGAATGATGCCATAGTCAGGTGACCTACCCAAGCAGTACAACATTGGAAAACTAAACCAGTTCATAAATGATATGCAAAGTTCCCTCTGTGTAGTAGTTTGCCCCAAAAAATGTAATGAAATTATACAATAAAGCCCTAGCTCCTGTCCTAAGACAAGAAATAGCAGGAAGAATGAGTATAAGACTTACAGTTTTGTTACTGTGCCTCTTTTGTTACATGCCAAACTATTTATTTGGAAGTGCAATGTTTAATACTGTATATATTTGTGAACTGCCTTGGATCATTTGTTTGTATTCAGTTTCTCAGAAAAAATCAAGATTCAGTTGGCTCTAAGGTGTGTTGGATTTTATGTGTAGATGAGGAATATTTGGATCATTAGATCATTCCAAATTAATTCCATTTTAAGTGTCCCAAATGCATCTATGTTATCCTAGTCTATCAAATAAAACAGTTTTTCTTTAAAAGCTCTGATATCCATAGCCACTGTCACCAATTAACAATGTACTCTAAAAAAATATTTTTTACAACTAGCCCATAATGACTTTTGTATACAAATATCCCTTATTCATGCTTATTTCTATCAGTTATTTGTGCACTTTCCTAGACAATTTTATCCAGTCATGGGAGCCATTAAACAGCAATTAAATCCTGATGTATATTAACTTTCATAATTTTTTTTCTTTAAAATATGCTGCTTTGATATAATTCTATCCCAAATATACTAACCTGTGCAAACTTTTGTATTGAAGAATAACAGATGGCAGAAAAAAATAAATATTCCTAATATTTATGCCATGGTGGTTTCAACTTTGGCTGACTCTGAGAAATCTCTGATGGATTTGTTTACATTTTTTTAAATTTAGGCTTTATTTGTTTGTGAGCGAAAAAAAAATAGATATGCATATTATGGGTTCATATAGAGACAGGAATTTTCTGTGTGTGCACGCAAACTAAAAAACATTTTATGTATGCCACATATTACTCATCAAACCAGCTTTAATGTTTCTTTTGCTTTGTTTTAATGCTTCCTGGCCTTTGGGCTAAGATTAACTGCAGTTTTTTTTTCTAATGACCTATTGTTCCAAAAGAGCAAAAAACAGTGGGGAAGTGCTGTTACCTATTAGACTCAAAAACATTTGGCACACCACAGCCAATCTCTTAAAGAAAAGAATGCCAGTTATTTCATCTTCCATCTTTCCTGAGATAATCCATGAGATGACACTGTTAAAGTATAAATTGAACAAGAATGTTTCTTCTTCTCAAAATGAGGAGAGGTGATTTTGCTGCTGATTTGGGTATAGCTTTGAACTCCATCTTCTCCCCTAGCTAAGAAATATAAGGGGGGAAACCCCCCAATCTGATATGGCTTTTAAAATACCTCATAAGAGTACATACTTCTGGATATCTTACCTATACAGTAGTATGCTGAATTTAAGATAGACACAGTGGTTGTAATATCCCTTATTATAAAAGCATTTGGGATTAGTAGGAATTTACCAGTTTCTGGTAAATTTTATAGTGAACTGAGGTGAAACAGTTTGAGTGAGAGTGACAATGGCCTTTTGCTTTAATGTGTGAAAAGTATTTTTCTTAAAGGAAAGGACTTATCTCCCAGATTTTAGACCAATAAACATCCAGTGAGTCATAATTATATCGGGTGATGAGATTGGACTAATTCTCTGGAAGGATATTTAATGGATTGGATTTAGGAAACTCAACTATAGGTTAAACCATATATTATACATATCTGCATACACACACATGCAGAGAGAGACTCACACATGTATAATAATGCTAAACCAACATATGGAAGAAAAAAAGGAATTCATAGAACAATATGAATTATATGTTCAAAAATAGCAGTTATAATAACATTAAAAGAAGAAAAAAATGGAAAAATGGTTGAAATACCTGAAGGCAATACAATTAAGAGTTACCGGTAAATAGGATTTGAGAAACATTCATACCTACAAATGACAACTGACAGTCGGCTTTTTAAACAAGTTTTAAGTCATTGATGATTTTATGGATCTGCCTCAGTCTTTTTAAAAAAGCATTTGATGTTCTCAGTATATATAATTTGTTTCATGCTCATTTTTCACATGTTCATCTGAATTGAATTCAACATTCATAAACAGAAAGAATTCTTATGAGGCAGGCCAACAATCTCACTAACAGCATTTTTGTTGTTTTGTTAAAATATTCTTCTGTTTTGATTCTACACATCCTACAATTCATTTTTTTCTTCGTGTAATTATTGTTATTATTATTAATAAATAATAATAATGTCTTTAGAATAAAAAAATCAAGTACTAAATATTGTTTGTGCCTGATATGAATGGAAAGTGCCCAACAGGAAGATTTTTAATTAATTTGGCACCTTAGATGAAATAGTACAGCATACCCATCGACTTGGAATAGTGTTTCTCAAACTTGGCAAGTTTAAAATTCTAGGACTTCAACTCCTAGAATTCCTTAGCCAGCTGACTTGGGCATTCTGAAAGTTGAAGTCCTCACATTTTAAAGTTGCTGAATCATTTGAGAAATTAATATAGCAGTGTTCCAATATCTCAGGGGTTGCCATAAAGAAGAGGGAGTCAAGCTATTCTCCAAAGCGCCTGAAGGCAGGACAAGAAGCAACGGGTGGAAACTAATCAAGGAGAGAAGCAATCTAGAACTAAGGAGAAACTTCCTGACAGTGAGAACAATTAACCAGTGGAACAACCTGCCTCCAGAAGTGGTGAATGCTCTAACACTGGAAGTTTTTAAGAAGAGACTGGACAACCATTTGTCCGAAATGGTATAGGGTTTCCTGCCTGAGCAGGGGGTTGGACTAGATGACCTTCAAGGTCCCTTCCAACTTTACTATTATTATTATTATTATTATTATTATTATTATTATTATTATTATTATTATTATTATTATTATTATTCTCTTGTATTTCCCTTCCCTTGTATAGATTGTATAGATTCCCTTCCCTCAAGTCTATTCCAACCCATTTCTGTAGAGATATAATATTCTTCTGCCTTTAAAGTCTGCCTGCCTGCCCCCCTCCTCCCTCTCTCTCTCTCTCTCTCTCTCTCTCTCTCTCTCTCTCCCTCCCTCTCTCCCTCTCTCCCTCTCTCCCTCCCTCCATCCATCCATCCACCCACCCACCCACCCACCCACCCACCCATCTATCTTATCTATCTATCTATCTATCTATCTATCTATCTATCTATCTATCTATCTATCTATCTATCTATCTATCTATCTATCTATCTATCTATCTATCTATCTATCTATCTATCTCCTGGGGTGCCTGAAGGTTGCCTATTGTATTCTCTCTTTTTTCTTCACCCTATAATATCTTCTAAAAATTAGCTAGGGAACAAAGCTGCAAATGGTGATCATGACTTCAAATGTCATGTGGATAGTGAGATGGGCAGTCTAAATTTGATAATGAATAAATAAATACCTTGATATATTGTCTGGCATTCCAAAGATAATATATCACCCTGTTTTTAATCCTGTTACACAGCCCTACTTCTTATTGACTATGAATGAGCCAATGCCAAGCTGTTTGAACCTGTAAAAAAAAGCTCAGAGATCATATCACAAATTTTCCTGGAAAGTGTATGCAAGTAACAATTCATTTGGCATGGTAATCTAGGAATCACATAATATTACTTCTGAGTTCAGCTGGTGTCCTAATTGTTACTACTTTCATTAATGGATAACTTTACCTTCAAAGAATTCTTTATTTACAACAGAGCAAAAGATCTGTTTTTTTTCCACAGCTTAGTTATAAATAAATTTATACCAGAAACAGACTGAAAAAGTAGAGTCTCTCTACATGCATCAAAACTAATCCAGAATTATGAATTAAGGGAGCTTGTAAACAAAACACTTCAGATAAAGGAACCCAAGATAAAGATAGGAAATCCTGTTAAGTGAGTGTCCTTAATTTTGAAAACATGGCACATTCACAGAATGGTTGCTGAGATGTATAACCTGTTCATAAAAATTATTTATTTGATGTAAATCACTCCTTTCTACTTTGCTTAATACTCAAGGCAACTAAGAATAACTAAATGGATACTACATTGAATGCAACCTTATACAAACCATTCATTTATAAGGAGACAAAGTGGTGATGTTACAGGACCCTTCTATCATGCTAACTGATGTTCTTAATAGAGGATATGTTCCCCCCAAAAAGCATTAGACTTCATTGGGTAATGTTGCTACTATGTACTTGCACAGCAATATACACAGCAAGTCTGAATGATGTCACCTTTGTGTCACAATATCATAATGCATATGTTGTATTTTGTGCATCTTGTCCCCATCCCATGTATGCCCATGTTGCGGCTTCTCTACCACTTTCCAATAGAATAGAATAGAATAGAATAGAATAGAATAGAATAGAATAGAATAGAATAGAATAGAAGAGTTGGAAGGGACCTTGGAGGTCTTCTAGTCCAACCCCCTGCTTAGTCAGGAAACCCTATACCATTTCAGATAAATAGTTGTCCAATCTCTTCTTAAAAACTTCCAGTGTTGGAGCATTCACAACTTCTAAAGGCAAGTTATTCAGACAAGTGACTGTCTAGTCTCTTCTTAAAAATCTCCAATGATGGAGCGCCTATGATTTCTGAAGGCATTCTGAAGGCATATTCCAGTGATTAATTGTTCTGTCAGGAAATTTCTTCTTAGTTCTAGGTTGCTTCTCTCATTGATTAGTTTCTATCCATTGCTTCTTGTCCTGCCTCAGGTGCTTTGGAGAATAGCCTGACTCCCTCTTCTTTGTGGCAACCACTATCATGTCACCCCTAGTCCTTCTTTTCATTAAACTAGACATACCCAATTCCAACAATCATTCTTTATATGTTTTAGCCTCTATTCTCCTGATCATCTTTGTTGTTCTTCTCTGCACATATGCTAAGATACCATAGAAAGTTTTATTTGGGGCCCAGTAGCACCCTTGTAAATTACAAAAGGTTGGCAGATAACCAAGCCAGATGCCTCTGAGCAACTGGTGATCACAAACACTGCATTGACAACTTTGGCCTATGAAAACAGTGAAGTAGAGAATGGAGAAAACCAGTAAAATATGACAAAACCCTAATCATATGCTTCTGATTAATTGATATTTAGCAATTTTTAAATATCATTGTGACATCTTATATCATTTAAATGGTGGGATTCAAATATGTAAACGACCAGTTCTCTGTGGATGCCTCTTCCAGAAGTCCATTCTGGGCCTGGGCAACAAAAAATTAGCTACCTGTTCTCCCGAAGTGGTGCAAACTGGCTGAATCCCACCACTGCTTAAATACCTAAGATACTACTAACTAGGTGATTTTATTTTATTTTATTAATTTATTAACCAGAAAATTAGAAAACAAGGGAAGACTTATTTGTTTACAAGCAACTGCAGTGAAAATGGCTTGAAAACATCTCTCTGCATGTTCATTTATAAAGCACAGAAATTCTCTTTTTGCTTTCAAGAAAAATAAAATACTCAGTCTCATGAAGGGAACAGGCCTCTTCATGAGCTTAAAACTTCATAAGCTTGGCTTAGGGGAACTAGACTGCGTGTTGTACAGCTCTCATCAGTTTGACCCTTATCCCCGATGCTTTTCCTCCCTTTCTATCATTTCTTAGTCATCTGTAGAAGAGCATAGATTGAACTAAGAAAAAAAATGAAGAAAGATGTGCTTTTATCTAAATGCTTGAAGTGAGATGGTAGGGATTAATTGTAAAGAAATGATTCCAACTTCTTTCTTTCCTTTCCTTTCCTTTCCTTTCCTTTCCTTTCCTTTCCTTTCCTTTCCTTTCCTTTCCTTTCCTTCCCTGATACGTTTCTCTCTCTCTCTCTCTCTCTCTCTCTCTCTCTCTCTCTCTCTCTCTCTCTCTCTGTGTGTGTGTGTGTGTGTGTGTGTGTCTGTGTCTGTGTCTGTGTTTGTCTGTGTGTGAGAGAGAATTTCTTAAACCGTATAAAATAGCATGATTTACTTGTATAAATAGTATGCATCAAATCAAAAATAATAGTAATTCCTCAGGTCATTAGGTCTTATTTAGCAATCAGTAATATGAAAAAGAACAAAAGCTATTCTGTATGGAGAACAATAACATTCTAAGATCAGATAATAAAATGATTCTAACTCACATATCAGCTTTTTGAATGATGCTTCAGTTTTCAAACAATTTCAGAATCTTTTTAAAATACAGACCAATTTTGGCCTCTCATATCATTATGGTTACATTGGATATTTATTGTTGTTGTTGCTACTGACAATTTTTCCTGAATTTGGATTTTAATTTTGCAGCTTCAAGCTGGAAAAATATGGTCAGATTTCAAAATCTGTCTAATTCCTGTTTCAACTTTACAAACAAGGTTTGTGTTGAGCACCAGCTGTCAGTTATAGGCATACCCTCTGGTATGCATAAAGCAGTTTAATTATAACTGATGCCTGTCATATAGTCCATTTTCATTACAAATTTTTGCAAAGTATGGTGCAATTTTCAGGAGAACAAACCACTGACTATTATTAAATGCATGTTCTTAGTCCTGGCTGCTGGCATAGATGTTAATTTATAAACTTTCTCTCTTTCTCTTTTTTTTGCATCTAGTTACCATAAAGCAAATAACAATCTATCCCTTTAATTAATTAAATGCAAAATGTCTGGATCAGAAAATGAACATTTCAATACTTTCAGACACACAATGGCATCATATCAATATTTAAAATCATTTTATGCATGTATTCCAGGTTGTCCAACTTCATTAGGGGCATTCATCAACCTTCTGACTACAGTATATTCCCAATAGAGTTGTAGAGTTGTAGGCCTCAGGCCCTACCAAACAGAAATTTTAACTAACTTAACTTTTTAATTCATGTTATTCTGAAGTAACGTGAATATTATCTCTCTTTTTTTTAACCTCTTGCCTGACTAAGACATTTAGCATGCAAACATTTAAATCAGGGGTAGTCAACTTTGGCTCTTTTATGACTCGTGGACTTCAACTCCCAGAATTCCTGAGCCAGCATGGTTGGCTCAGGAATTCTGGGAGTTGAAGTCCACGAGTCATAAAAGAGCCAAGGTTGACTACCCCTGATTTAAATGTTCCCTAATTATGTCAGAATATCTGTTAATGTCTATAACACAGGTCCTTCCTTTACTTCTCTGTAACTGTTTCTTCTATTCAATCTACTCTCGTTTCTTTTTCAAATAATCTTACTAAATAATAAAGTAATTATCTCAGGATTTCCTGGAAATGTTTTCGTAGCCCTCAAAAGTGTTTCTCTGTTGCAAAGCAATTATATTTGATTCCATTTGCATTAATCCTTTCCTTTTTTCAATACAGTCCCCTTCATATTCATATATATGTGTGCATCTATGAGTATATGTATGCATGTTTGTGTGTGTGGGTATGTGTATGTATATGTATATGCACTACTTACACACATAGTGTGGTATCATACTCATTTTATCATTTGCTCACACACATCCCACTCTCCCTGCACATGCCCATGTCTATATATACAGACATGGATACACAGAATATATATTTCATTATACCAAAGTTATGAAAACTACAACCAGAGGAGTTATGGGTGAAGTTAAGAAACATTGTAAAAGCCAAAGCAAAAAACATATTTCCAAAGTTTTAAAGGAAAAAAATAGAAATTCAAAAGGAATTATCTTGATTGCCAGTGAAAAACAGAGAACAAACACCTTGGACATAAAAACACATCATGACTAAATGGAGACTTTCAAAGTCAAACAAGGAAGAACAGAAAAAGGATGTCAAAAAAGAGAGGAAAATAGAAAAAAAAACATTTTTAAGAAGAGGTAAATTACTAGAGAGTACAGATAAGATAAAACAGAAAAAGGTTATATGAAGATAAAAGTAATTATACTGAAACTTTACATATGAATTACAAAAGAACTGATAAATCTAGAAAAATGATATGTTCACAAATTTAACTACAAAGTGAGGTACAGAAGCAATATGCCACCTGTTGAATAGAAAATCTACAAGCAGAGAAAAGCACCCATTTCACTGTTTACAGTTGCAGAAAAGAGATTTAAAATGCTAATAGCTCTAAAACAATATATACAGAACTAAACTAGAGATTGGACACTTTTGGTCTGTAAAATGATGTTATAAAAAGAAGGTGCAAGAGAAAATACAACTGTCAAACAACTACATTTTCTCATGCAACCAATTTTGTTTAATAACTGATAAAAAACATAACCATACATCCATGTACATGAAGAGAGAAAATCCAAAAGCCACTTGGAATAGAAGGGCAGCCAAAGCTTTGGATTGGACTATGGCTATGTGTTCTCTCTCCTTTGTGGATCCCATCCCTCCCTGTAGTTCATGTAGGAGGTGAGGGAGATGCAAAGAGAGAAGACACAACTAGAGTGCTGCTGAAGCTCAACAAAGGACTTGACTGAACATTATATAGACTGCTTCTAAGGCCTATGTTATGGTGGTAAGGATGCTGAAGCATCGGTACTTCTCTACCTTATTGCATCCACAGACTGGCATCTCACAACCTTCTTTAGGGTGGGACATGCTCTCCTGGATAGAGAAGGCTTAAAGAACATCTTGCAGAAATGTGTGAAAGAATTTGTGCAGCATCTGTCACACAGAGTTGCTCAAATTCATTCAGAGTTAGACACCAGCCTTGTTGCAGGTCCAGAGGAAATGCCTAAGGAGAAGTCTTGCCCAGTATTCTGGGATCAATTTGAACATCTTAGGCCTGAGGAAATGGATAGATCCTTAGGACTGTGAACTCAGCCAGCTCTTTAGATAGGTTCTGCTCCTGGCTTGTTAAAGTGGCCCAAGGGGTATTTTGTGAGTGGGTTCTAGTGGTGAACTCTTCCTTGAATGGGAGGGGGGTTGTTCCTTTACCTCTTAAAGAGGCCTTGGTTCAGTCTTTCCTCAAAAAGCCATTACTGGGTCCCACTATACTTGGATTTATCCAGCATAAACTTCCCTTTTCTGGAAAAGTGAGTGCATGGTAGCTTCATAGGATGTTGGATAAAATGGATGATCTGGATCTCTTTCAATCAGGATTCAGAACTATAAATGTGATGAAAAAAGCATTGGCCATGCCTTTAGATAAACTCTGTTGTGAGCAGGATGAGTGTTTTGCACCCATCCTTGCTCTACTTGATTTCTATACAACTTTTAATATCATCATAGAATCCTTCTGGATTGGCTCAGAGGATTGGGGATGGGCAGCATTATATTGTATTGGTTCACCTTTCTTCACAGCTGGTTCTAGTCAGTGATGATTGGAAATGAGAGATCCTGTCCCTGGCCCTTTATGTGCTTCAGGGTTCAATGTTCTCCCCATTCCTATTCAATTAAGCGAATTAAGTGATATTGTGAATGTTTTATCCCAATGTCTTGTGCCTGTGAAGGTCTGAATTGTGAAAAATAGGTTTCAGATGAACCTTGGCAACTGCGTAGCTTTGGATTTGGGAGGCTGTTGGTTCTAGGACACAGTTGTACAGTCCCAGGGAAACCTGGTTCACAATTTTAGGGTTCTCCTGGACTTACAATTGCTTGA
>NW_015386230.1:117786-126225 GCF_001527695.2 Protobothrops mucrosquamatus
GGAGGACCTGAGGAGGTGGACCTTCTCTGCCAGGGCTCAAGCATTATGAAAATTCTCCCCTCTGAAGTGAGATCAACTCCATTACCCCTTATTTTCTGAAAGTCCATCCAGAACTGGTTTTGTCATTAGACTTGGAGGGGGACATCTCAGGGAACTGATGACATCTTGAGGTGGCTCTGGTGCTGATTGAATCTCTTGTGTGTGTATGAATACCTGTGTATGTTTCTTACACATATGTTTGACATGTTTATTGTTTTTATACTTTGCTGTATGCTGCTCAGAGTCACTTCTTGTGAGATGGATGCCCATATAAATTTGATAAATAAATAGACAGACTTGAGAAAAGGCAGATGGATAGCTAACTTAAGATGGATATTAAGTGAGAACAAAAGAATTTAAAAACTTCTTTGAATAGGTCAAGATAGATTTTTGTTAATTATTTTGATGATCTTTAAAATGAACCAGATATTGCAGTAAAAACTGAATTTGGAAAAAGAAGGAGGTGTAGATAAAGATTGAGACAAAGATATATACACTTTCCATATCTGTTTAACTTTAACAATGAATATATTATAAGAATGGCAGGATTGGAAGAGATGAGAGCTCAAATCAAAACTGGATGTCAAAACACTAACAATGTGAGTTATAAAAATGACACTATTTGGTTGGCTGAATGTAGATTTAGAAGAGTTCATTAGAAAAGTAAAAAAATAGTAAGTGAAAAATCAGGTTGATGTTGAATGCGTAGAAGACAAAGATAACATCAACCACCAGCCTAATGAATTCAGCTGATTGCAAAGATGTGAAAAAGATAACTAAATTAATTTTGTTAAGTGATGAATAGATAAAAATGGACAGTTTGCTAGAGAAATAAAGAGGAGATTAAGTCTGAGGAGGAATGCAGTGACAGATTTGCCCAAATTCATGAAAGATCAGAATATGATTTCAAAAAATCCAAATATTTGAAGCAGTGGTTTCCCCAGGGATCATTAATATCTATGTGAATAATTAAGGATGCATCCAAGAATCTGTAATGAAAAAAAAGTTTGCTGTCCTTTTTGATATACTAACTAAACAGATTAGGGTATACTTATTCTAACTAGAAAACATTGGTAGTACAGGTGACATTTGGGTTATCATCTCATTGCAGAAGCTTATAAAACATTTCGTGACTTATACATTGCTTTATGAATAATATTCATAACATGCTATTTTTCAGATCTGTTATGACTTTTTTTTATTACTGCCTCTTTCTTTTCATTAATATTGCTAATATTCTTCATCTTCTTAATCATTAAATAGCAGAACCAAGATGACATGAAAGATGAGGTCAGGGCAGAAAAAGATCCTTCAAGACTTGTTCTCTATTATTCCAAACGCTTTCCATTTTGGAAATGATTGGGAAATGTAAGTCATGTGCTCTGTGGATTAATAAAATGTCCTAGATTGCTTTATTAATTTGAAGAATAAACAAGAAATTATATTTCCCTTCCATGCATGGAAGGATGACTTCCGGCTTTGTTCTCCAGACCTTTGCAAGCCCCCGTTTAGTTTGTTCTTGATGGTTGAGGGTGGTTGAATGAACCTGATTGACTGAAAGATGTAGAACATATCTCAGAATCCTGGTAATATCTAGGGATTAAGAATTTTTCAGTAGTAATATTACTTTTTCCTAAAGTGTGGAGTTCATTCTTTGAGAAACTGTCTTCATCCCTGGAGAATCTGTAAAAATTGTCCACCCAATCTAGCTGACCACAATATGCCTTTTGAAATTTTAGTTAAAAGCTAAGGTTTAATTCAAATTTACTTTACTTTCCCTTTCTCCTGGCCACTGTGCTCCTACAGACTCCCAGTGGTTTAAAATATATTAAAATCTATCAGAATATAACAAAACAAATCAAAATCTACAATACAATAAAATATTGGATCCCTCCACTGGCAATAATAAAATAAATCTCTATAAAATATCACCGGTAAATTCACAGCTATGCAGTTTTCTTGGCAAAAAAAATACAAACGGTTAACATTGCCAAAACATTTTCTTATTTTTTTATTATTAATATTTTAGCCTTGGCATTCTCTAGCATTTTCCTTTCCAGGTACTATTGCAATCAGACCTGACTCTGCTTTGCTTTGAAATTCCAAATAGCAGCAGCTTTATTTTGGATCTACAGTCCTATAAATTACAACAGCCACATATATGGCTCACATGTAGAGGTGCTACTTTTCACAAATTACATTTATCAGTAGTGAATCTCAGCTGTGAAGAGTAAAACACACTAATTAATCCTTGTTGGTTTCATGTATAATCTTTATTTCTCTAATCCTTCCCCATTTCTCAAGAAATAGCATATTCACCATGATTACAATCTTAGAGAACTAGAGGATGGCTGATTATGTACTGTTGCAGAATCCTTTGTAACAGACAATAATCTTATTATTTTTTTCGCCACCCTGTTATTTCCTTTTGACTACTCTGGGAAATAAATGAAATTGCCAAGAAAACAGTATATATATATATATATATATATATATATATATATATATATATATATATATATATATATATATATATATATATACATATATATATATATATATATACACTGTTTTTTTCATTTAAAATCTCAGATATAAAGGGAATTCTTTGCTAATGAGATGAGTGATTATGATTCATTTTTCTACCTGTCCAGTTAGCCATGGGATGAACCAAGCATAAAATATAATAAAGGAAAAATTCCAGTCTACACTTAAATGAACCTAAAGTGGCTTAGTATAGGCCTGCTAAGAGATCTTGTTGGTAATATCTTAAAATTAAAAATCAAAAAAAGAAACACTAGTAAGCATATTGGCATATGACTGTGTCTACAATCTAATGAGAATCTAACTCATTATCTCATTCTTTTCTAAGAAAATTGCCACTGTTTCTATCTGAGAGAGTGACAGATTAGTCATAAATGGTATATACACATCTAACATATTGGCTTTCCAATGAGAAAATTATTGAGGAAACAGGATTGGAGCTGGCAAAAACTGTTTAATGTTCTAATTCTCTCCTTATGTGAACTGCTCCCTTTACATGACCCTTGCAAACTGGTCTATGTTCTGGTACCAATGACCTGAATGGCAATCCTGTTCTTGTGATTCTTCTACAATATCTTCTGGACTGGAAGATCTTAGAGCAGTTAGATAATTTTCACTATATAAGGCCTCCCTACATATGGTTGACCTCAGCTAATCAGTAGGGAATAACTTGACAGACTTGAATACTGGGCTTTATCCGGAAAAATGCAGTACAGTGCTGAGAAAAGTAAGGTCCTGCACATAGGAAATAAATGCACAGATATAGAACAGGTGATATCTGGATCTACAGCACCAACTGTGAGAGGGATCTAGTAAGTACACCACCACTTAAGTATGACCCAGCAGTGTGCTGCAGCAGCCAAAAAGATTAATGCAGTTCTAGGTTGCCTCAACAAAGGGATAATATCAAGATCACATAAAGTGATAGTACCACTTTATGCTGCACTGGTGAGGCCACACTTAGAATATGGCATCCAATTCTACATCGCCTGCATCACCATGATACAAAAAAGACATTGAGACTTTAGAAAGAGTGCAGAGAAGAGCAACAAAGATGATAAGAGGTCAGTTCCGACCTCACCCTATTGCAATGTCTGGGGGGAGGGTGGAGAACCAAGTTCTGAGTGCTCTCCAGAGGTGAGTTAAAAAGGGTGAGTGGGTGGACTATTATATAGCTGAGTTTCAGACAGGCATATTTGCTCAGTGTTATGAAGTAAACCATAAGAACCAGTTAGGGAATCTCCACTGTGTAGATTTTTTTTGGTGGAAATGAAAATGAGGCACAAGGACCCAGGCAGACAGCAGGCTTTGCATTCTCAATCTGCCACCCTTCTGCTTTGCCACCTGAAACAAGTGCCATTCATCATTTGAGTTCATTATTAGAAGAAATTAGGATTTATTACATGGAATTATGGCCTATTATTTACCTACTGAGCTATTAAGAGAAAGTTTTGGATCTGTTTGCAATGACCTGGCATCATCTCTACTTGCCTAATCTAAAAATAGCTATATGGCAGGAATCTTAAATCTTAAATTATAGAATATATATTTGAAGTGACTGGATCTGCAACTTCTGAACTAAATTCCTTCAGGCCCTTCTCCTTTGCCCATCTCCGCCCCCCCCCCCCAACAGATGTTGTTATGCACTATATTCTTTTTTTTTAAACTACAATGAAGTGTTCTTTTTTTTTAAAAAAAAAAAAAGGAGGGGTATTTGCTACACTTGTTAAGTCCCTTAATGTAAACTGATGCTTTATTTCTTAACTCTGTTAACATTTTTTAAAAGGAGGAAATTCATAACACTTTTTAAAAACTTATTTTATGTTTTATATCTGTTTTTTTTTCAAACATGGCATCTCTAAGATGTATGGACTTCAACTCCCACAATTCCCAGCCAGCATGCTGCTTTATATTGGATATTACCATGAGAAGTTGTATTAAAACAACCATCTGACTATTATTTATAACATTTCCATATTCCAGTGTTTGGTTTTGCCTAAGGATAAGATACAGTTGCAGTGATGGTAGACAGAGACCCTCCAATATCAGGGCAGAATTCTTTTGATCTATAGAGTTCTAGACCTGGATTTGTAGGCCGTTCTTCTTTTGTCTGTTATTTTTTTAAAAAATTTCCTTTCCTCAAAATATTGAGGCAAGCTTGCAACACTTTATGTCTTATTAGCTAATATAACAAGAAGTTCAAAGCACGATAAAGGATCTGTACGAAAAGGGACAGCGAGGTGTGTGTGAACCTCTCCTTTAGCAAAAAATCTCTGCTTTTTATTCCTTTGATTAAATACTTCCCTTCCCCCTTTTTTCCTACATTTTCCATTAAGATGTCTCCATGTCATTTAGGGTGTTAATTGAGAGGCGGTTTAAGCTCATCAAGGCGATTATAAGTGATAGTTAAAAATTTCTATATATGGCCTATGCTGGAATCAGCACAGTGGGATACCATTTTTCTTTTATCTAACTGACATTGGTAATAATAGATGAAATTATTACTAAAATCGCAGCTGCAGAGATGATATCATGATTTCTGTGAGTGTGTAATCTTTGATGAAAAATTAATTTTTGAGAAGGATAATTTAAAATGATTTAAATAGTATTATAACTGAAGTCCTTACTGGTAATTAACACCAATCTCATCAAAAGTGAATCCACTTTTGCAGCTGTTTCTAAAGATACCTAGGGTATTTGTAACTTCTCGAGTAAAATTATAGTGTTCGGACTTTATTTTTATTGCACAAAGACCATTAAAAGAAAAGGCTACTAATAGAAGTCTTTGTTCTCCAGAAGGCCAAATTCTATCTAGAATTTGAAAAAAAAACCTCTTCCCATTAGAGTATAATTAGTTGTTTTCTGCATAGGAACTAACATCTTGGATCTATTACTATGTGAAAGGGGTAGCTATGTCTGTTCCATTTATCTGTGAGCTTCTGTATGTTGGTGTATGAGTGTCTGCATGTGTATATGTACATACATAAATATAGAGATGTACTGTACACAGAGAAAGGTAGCATACATAGGTATAGGTTAATGTCTATATGGGGGCCAGATATATAACATACATGTTGGGGATATAATGGGCTGAACAGATGGCTGATAAAAAATGCTTCTTCATCTTCATCAATGACTTGTCTTTCTTTGCATCAGCTTTTATCACAGTGGCAAAAAATACTCTAATGAGAAACAGCTGAAAATAATCCCTCCTTGGGCTCTCTCATCACGCTTTAAATGACAGAAGGGGGGTGTCTCTCTCTCTCTCTCTATATATATATATATACAGATCTGCAGGAGAAAGTTTTTTTTTTAAGAAAATACAGTTATATCCAAATAGAAAAGAAATTTGAATGAGAATATGAGAGACCCTGAGAGTATGCCTCTCATCTTTGCATTTTACTTTCTTCTTCTTCTTCTTTTTAAAGTCCACACTGATTTTTGACAAGATATATAGGCATGGTGATTCACTCAAGCTGTAGAACCTGCCAATCAGTATTTCCTTTCCTTGGGTTTGATGAGGGAAGAAAGGGAGGCAAGGACATGAGTTGAAAGAAGACACGAAGACTCAGAGGACTGGTGCTTTGGGTATCTGTTCATTAAAACTGCAGTTGTATGGCCACTTTCTGCTGTTTCGGCACTTTTTATTATGCTCAAATCAAAGGGTGGCTTTTCTGCATTATTTCAGGAAGAAAAAAAAAGCATACTTCATAAACAAAGAGCCATGCTCTGGAAAATCTCCAGTTAGAAATCACTGCCAGAAAACTGGTATATATGGATAACCTTATTTTGATAGGCAAGGAAAAGGTAGGTTGAAGATGGCAGCATTATGCTTGAAGAGTTACATGGAATCCACAGAGAATGCCTGTGTAGTTACTATAAACTTTTTTTTAAAACAATCAGCATACTAGTCTATAATGGAGGAATAGTGCCTTTCTGACAATTCACTGGGTTTTATTTCCTGCTGCTGTTTCTTTCTGTCCTCTACTTCTTTCACTGTAAGTGTGAATTGATAAAACACTCCCAAAAAGTTAAATTGTGATTATTTAACACATAATAAGCTCAAAATACCAATATAGGCTCACAAATGTGGTAAAGTAGGGAACATCTCCTAACTTTTTAGCTAAAAAAAAAGTCTACAGTGTGAAGGTTCCTAGAATTTTTCCACAATCTATAGAAGTAAATTCTAAAAAACTGTTTTAAAGTAGGGAGAAAAAAAAACTCCATTTCTGTTAATGGCTACTTTTATACAGTAGTCAGCCTATGCTGGCCCAATTTTTAAAAACTTGTATATGTAACTTTTGAAAATGTTCTCCAAACGCTGAAACTGAAATGAAATAAAGTAAATGGAGTTTAGATTATTACGCTAAATAAGATGCTTTACAGTTGAAAATATGTTCTCCATTGGTTTTAAGAATGAGAAAAATGTTTCACTGAAGAATGTTGTTTAAATTGTTCCACAACAACATCTTCTCAAATTCTCTTCTATAGCTGGTAATATTATACTACATCTGAAAAAATATGTGAAAGTATTTAAAAAATATCAGAATACTTTTATTGAAAAGTGGGAGGGGAACAAAATGCAGTAAAATCATTAAGATTCAACATTATGACATTCCTATAGAAAAAAATGTAAAGCACCATCAACAGGGGTTTGAAAGATGAAACTGTAGGCATCTCATGAATATTAAAGGGAGACCATGGCAGAGTCCATGGGCTGCTGTGGGGAAGGCTTGTTTAGGATCCCTACACATGAAAATCACAACCTGAACCTTGCTCAGCAGCTACCTTTAAGCCTGCACAGTTTCTTCAGCCCAGATGCTATGTCAAAGATTGATTCCAATGACTAGAAGTTAGCGATGATATAGATTTACTTTTACTTTTCTGGGCCATGTCTCCTTCACAAATTTTACCTATAATTTCACTCATTCACTTAGTTTCTGAAATCCTCATACAACTTATATTTTTTAAATGTGTGTATTTTCCTCTCTAGATATACATTTAGAGACATGCATTCTCTAAAAATCCATATGTACATATGGATTCGTAAATATTGTATATATTTACATACTGGATACATATCTTGATGCATTTAAATGACTGACAACTATATCACATAATTTGGCCATATGCGAATCTGGTTCAATAGCTAACCTCTGACCAGCACATTCATCGAAAAGATGGAGATCAAAATGTATCATATGCAAATTCAGAAAGATCTATTTTTTCAAGCATTCCTAATGATGTTGACACTACAAGAAAATCCCAGGGCTATATTTAGGATGGTGTCAGTAGCCCATCTGGAATGCTGACCTAATGCACAAGCTGCCACTACTCACTCAGCCATGAATTGTGGCCTGCTTCTCTTTGGAGCCTCAAGAAGGCAGTAATGCCAGACATTATGTGTTGAATTCTACAAAATTTTTATTAGTTTTCAATTGATAGACTAGAACAAATGGGCTGCAACTTGACTTGCATTTGGTCACAGCCAGAGCATAGCAACAAGGTACAATAAAAACATAAGAAGCAAGAGAAGTAGGTATTGTTTAGGTTAAAGGTGGCTCAGTTAACTGGAAAAATGAATTGCAGATAATGAAGATAGAATTGTCTCATGATTTAGAGCAAAATTGGAAAGCCTTTCTGTGCAGCAGATATAGTAGATAGATAGATAGATAGATAGATAGATAGATAGATAGATAGATAGATAGATAGATAGATAGATAGATAGATAGATAGATAGATAGATACAGGGCTTTTTTTCAGCCGGAACGCGGCGGAACCGCGTTCCGGCACCTTTTTCCGGGCCGGCCGCACCGGAAATAGCCCCTCCCGCACCGGAAATAGCCCCTCCCAAAT
>NW_015386230.1:126844-133782 GCF_001527695.2 Protobothrops mucrosquamatus
GGACAAATCTGCAATTACATCTGCTCTCATATTTCAGTGTTTTCAGTTTCATCTTTCCACCCACAAAACTTGCTCCAAAGAGATAGGGGAACCTTTGGAACAGTTTTTGAGGGGGCAGGAACAAAAGGATATATCCCCTCTTTATTATTTTTCATTTACAAGGTATTTTCTTAATTATGTATGTTTGTGTACATACTTGCTTGTACTGAATTTCTTTGTAACATGTAACTACATAAGCAGATATTTTATGTCTATTTTTAATACAGTGTTTTCCACTGGGAGAACTCAGGAGTGGCATACATAGGGATTTTCCCTCATTTTATTCTCACAATGGCAATCTTAGCTGGGTAAAGCTACATCCAAATATATTCTTGGTTTCAATAAGCCCTAACCCATAGAATAAACTGGAGGCATAGTCTAAAATAATTTAAAATAGGAATAATCACAGATTCTTATCTATGTGACATAATATGAAAGAAATGTGATATAATAATACAAGTTCATAATGTATTTTCTGAACTATTGTATTTCATGTGTTTTATTGATTCCACACTATTAAGACATGACTAAAATATGCTGTTCAGAAGATTAAAATTTAATAGTTCTACAATTTTTACTGTAAATAACTATATAAATAATATTTCTAAAAAAATAACACCTATTTCTATTATATATAAGGAGAGAAATGGCAGCTAGCTAGCATAAATTTTTTATGAGAACTGTTTAAATAAGAAATATACTGAATATTTGGAGGAAATTGAGAACAAAAACCTGTCAATTTCAAAATAAAATGTTACATAAAAATATTGAACTTTTATATTGATATCTTATTTATACATTTTCTTTTCTTTTTCAAAGACTCTATATATTGTCTTATAAAATCGAATTGACTGTATTTTGCTTTCTTGGGGTTATTTTTCTTGTTTACTGTAAGATACATATTAGAATTCTCCACTTATTTTTAAAGACTTGATTAATCAACTGCCTTGGAGTTGATTAACTGATCAACTTCCTTTTGCTGATGATCCAACAGGAAATAAATGGAAGGAAAAATTTAAATACACCATAAGGCAGCATACAATTCTAAAAAGGAAGGAAGGAAGGAAGGAAGGAAGGAAGGAAGGAAGGAAGGAAGGAAGGAAGGAAGGAAGGAAGGAAGGAAGGAAGGAAGGAAGGAAGGAAGGTATTTCCTATAAATGAAGAAATATTTTTTCTGCATTTATCTTTAGGTCTCTTTTGGAAAGTTGCTGATGAAACAGCAGCACTGGTGTACGACTGTAAGATACATCACCATCTGAGGGACAGAGCTTGCCTGAATAATGGTAAATGTCAAAGCAAGAACATCCAATGTTAGCTTCATATGAGTTTCATCTGTCGGAACCTTGACAGTAAGACAATGATGAGTAATATCTTACTACTGTATAATTTGCTTGTGTTGCAAGCGGATATAATGGGATTATATGATTTCAGTAGGCATGATGCAGCTATATTTTTGTACTAAATTGGTCTACCCTGCAGTACCTTTTCAAAGTACAATCAGGCAACCCTGAGATCATAGGAATGAAAGTTATCTAAATAAATGTCAATATTCCCTTTTTCAGAAACATTTATTTTATAATGTATTTCCCACCTATCTGGTCGTACAGAAATAAAATATCCCTTACTTTCTGCTTATACCTGGATACAAATATCTTCATATGAAAATTTCAGTTTTTCATACTGTATGGCATCATTTACACTACAAATAAAAATATATATTTGTGGGGTAATATCAGTTTTAGAGATAGTCCAGACAAGACGTGCACTCAGAACTACTAGCTCTAACTTTATTATAAGGTTACATCAATGAAAACTTGCAAGTCTGTAAGTACATGTCTCCCCCGTGACCTTTACAGTCCCTGAAACTAGGAAAGGTCCCTCTTTGACCATTATCCAATTTGCAGCTCTTCCACCTGTCTCCCAAGGTCATTCCCACTTACTATTACAGGGAGTTGTAATCCCAGAAGACCTTGTTTCAACTGTTTCACCACTTTACCAAGAGATGAGGAGCTCAGAAAAATAATCTACAAAAGTGGATGAGTGCCATTGTTATTGATGATGATGGTGGTGGTGATGGTGGTGGTGATGATGATTATAATGATGATGATTGTTCTACAAAGGTCACTAAGCAGAATGCTTACAGTAGTCCTCTAAAATCTTATTGGAAGGAAATCATTACATTAAAACTGCACAGTGAATCCAGCATAGATGCTCACAATCTTATCCCTTTAGAGTTGAGCAATGTTACACAAAGGGCAGAAATAGAATAAAGAACAGTAAACCAATGGGTTTAAGATATGAGATAAGAAAAATTATTGTAGCTAGTTACTGTTTACAGCAATATCATTCAATGTCTTTCCATATTTTTTACCCTTGCAAACCACCCTCACTTACATTATGTCTGTGCTGTACACTACTTGCTACATTGCTTTGTTCTTTAAGCTACTTATTTCTTCTGTTTTCAGATTTTTGTCAACTGCATCTAAACCTAACATATCAGTCTTATCCTTGCTGTGGACAAATCATGCTTCCTTTATAAATTGGTTTTGCAATTTGATCCTCATTTTCTGGATAACTCCAAATTGCCCAAATCTATTTTTTTTTTTTAGTATTGGTACCTCATGTTTGTATTCAATTCACATTTACTTGGCCCCATTATATTTTAACCCCTATCTCTTCTGGTTTTATCACACACTTCATAAGTAATCCATTTGCAATAGGTTATTTCAGGAAGTGTCAGAAGAAAATCTCTAGGCTTCAATGAACCCAGTGCTATTGCAAGTGGACAAGGTATTCGTCTTTTTTTTTAAAGTAAGCAAATTGTTTAACTATCTTGTAAATTTAAAAACACTAAAATGTGCAACACTAATTGTATTGCATTCTAGTCTGGGGGGAATCAATTCAAAACTTTGCTGGATCACTATCTTAAAAGTAGAATAACTAATGGATCAAACTTACTTGGTCTACTAATGCTGAGTGCTGAATTCAAAACTTAACTCTGAAGTTCTAATCTTTTTAGTCTAAATAACTGCGAAATATATATATATATATATGAATGATATATCATGCCTACATCTCTGTCTCTATCTTTATCCTTGTCTCTGTCTCTATCTCTATCTCTCTGTATGTCACTGCTATCTTTTAATGCACACTAGGCAAATTTGACATATACCCATATAAATTAATACTTTGATGTATTTAGTATTTTTAGCTAATTATACCTTGCAGTCTCATGTTAATTCCCATTTGAAATATTTGGCTGTATTCCTCCTAATTCATTTATATTAATGAGGGGAGGGTTCTCTGAGCAATAATCAGTTAAAAATCACGACAAGCTTTGTTAATAAATACCAGATTGGTATATGATACTATGTTGGCCGCTTGTCCTTAATTAGAAGGCTCTGAAAGAAATACCAAGAGGGAAATATTCATAAATTTTTCCTTTAAAGTCTAACTGCTCTTTCTGGTATTTACATCTTTGAAATGAAGAAAAATATGAGACTTTGAAATGAATTAATTTCTTCTCTACTTAAAACAGCTTACCATTAATTAAGATACAGATCTAATGGCTGGTTTTTTATTTATTTACCAACCTCGTATGTGGGGGGGGGGGAATTCTAGCAAAATTGTGTGAATAATGCTAAGGAAGAAGTAATTTAAATGTAAATATGATGGGGGGAATGATAGGTGAGATAAACCCTATAAAACATTTTGGAGAATGGATGGCAGAAGAAAGTAGTGCTGTGATTTTTAAAATATTGCTGTTTCCAGATTGCCCGCCCTTCACTGATGTCACCTATTTCAGAAATAAAGAGAACAGAACCCAATTCCCATTCTTTTGTATTCATTAAATAGAGCTGTTTTGGTTTTGTTTAGTTTTGCATTTCTGGTTTTGTTGCAGAGAGGTCTGCAATCTCTAAATACCTTAATCCTAAGAATATAGTTTCCTCTTTGTTCAATCTAAAGCAGTGTTTCTCTACCTCAGCACCTTTAAGATGGGTAGACTCCAACTTCCAGAATGTGAATTTGAGTCACCTTGAGTCCATCTTAAAGGCACTGAGCTTGAGAATCACTGCTCTAATGGTTAATCTAATCCAGCATCCTGTTTTTCACATCACTCAGCCAATTCCTCACACATTTTCTTCTTGGCCAATTCCTCACACATTTTTTTCCCGTGAGAGAGGTTCTTATTCTCAAGTGCTGGAGAACTTTTTTCAAAGTTCTTTTGGCAGTGTTTGTAAGGTTGCTTGATTATCGATGGTGGTCCAGGTGCTGCTACTCGTATTTTCTGGCATGCATTTTTCCAGCAGTGTCTACTGGAAGAGTTAGCAAAGTCAGTATGGCATAGTGTTCAGCATTATTGACAGCTGTCCCCTTTGTAAAGGCAATAACAGTGCATTTATACAGGGCTGGGAAAGGGGCTCCAATAGCATTGGGGTGATTGGCACCAGTACTTTCTGAACTTTGCTGCAGATTCTCATGTATTTTTCCATTTCTTGCAAGCTTCCCTGGTTGTTTACTCTCTCCAGCCTGGAAAAAAAAATAATGGGAGGAAAATTCTCATGAATTTTCTCTTAAGTTTTAAATGAAGTTGTGGAGATCCAGAAAGCTATAAATTGCTGGAGAAATAACTACATAATGATAAACAGGACATACCTATACACAGGCCACCTTCTAACAAAGTGTATGAATGGCAAATTTCACTTAGGAAAAAAATAATCAAAATCTTTTGAGTTTTGATTTTGTTTATTTCTGCAATTTATATGCAGCTCATAATTTGCAAAGAAAACACAGAGGATTTTGAGAGAGAGAGAGAGAGAGAGAGAGAGAGAGAGAGAGAGAGAGAGAGAGAGAGAGAGAGAGAGAGAGAGAGAGAGAGAGAGAGAGAGAACTAAAGCCCCAAACCAGGTGACAGTCTTTTTAAAAAGCATTGTTAAAAGCAAAGTCAGATGCTCATATATTAAATTAAATAAGGTCACATGCACAGTTATAGTTTTCTGGAAAGCCCATAAATTGGGCATGCAAACTCATAACAATAGTATGTTCATTATGTTCTGCCAACCAGTGATTCTATAAGGATAGGATTTTGAAATGGAAATTTAGTCAAAAAGTCATGTTCATGGGCATGTTCATATAACTTAAGCCTTAAACCTTTTTACAAGTGTTGCACATATGGGACACATAGAGAAAGGCCAAACCTTGATCACACAGTTGTCACCTTGATTTTTTCTTGTAACACCTCCCCCCCCCCACCTCCATGGATGCCTTTGGATGGTTTGGTTTCCATTTTTTTTAAAGAAGAGTGATATTACAAATTGTCATTCAAACAATAAACATTCTGGAATTGTGGAAGATATTTAAACCCAGAGCAAAAAAAACTCCAGTGTTTCCTTTAGTGTACATAATTTTCAGAGTGAAAAAAATTCATTTTAACTTCCCAGACATTTTCAACTCACAACGTAGTAGTTTCAGTAGCCCTCTGTTTATAATTTTGATTTTCTGAGTATTTTGTGATTGTGATTATCTGTTGGTTTTTATGTTGCTACTCCCATCATCCTCCCAGCAGGGAGATTCTACCTTGATACATCTGTGATTTCTCCAACATTTTAGGCCAGAGTCTTCTGCAGAAATAATAAGGGCTGAACTTAGAACAGCATGCATGCACTGCAGCATCAAAGAATGAGACTGCAACTGATCACCACCTACTATAACATTTATTAGCTAGTAAGAAGTTTTTTTATGTTTATTCATCATAAAACTGGCTGTGTCTATCAAATAGTATTATTTTTATAGATAAGTAGTTACTGAAAATAGTAGTTTGGGGTTGTTTTATATGATGGAGCAGTTATGTATAGTACTTAATAATGGATTCAGGTACTTTTTGGCAGAGGTGATATTCCACAGTGGTCAACAATGAAAACAACCGTAAACAAGCAAAAACCTCAAAGCTACTCTTAAAATGCAATCCTGAATTGATTAAAATGGGATTTTGCTAATATGATCTCTTATCTCAGTATATAAATTGATTAAGGCTAATAGTCTGCAATCAAAGATATTTTAACAACAACAGTAACAAAAATCTACTAAAGCCATTAAATAAAATACTCATGTTTTTAATGCATTTCATTGAACTGCTGAGACTAAAGGTTTTGCTTTTTTCATGCAAATATGAGGAATGGTGGTAGAAAATAGCAGTGGTTATTCTATTGCAAGCTCCCCAATTGTTTTGCTTTGTGCATTCTTTGTTAACCTAACCATGGCTCCAGTACCATGAGTGCAGTTTTACTATTAGTTACTACAGACTGAGGAAGTAGTTATATCTTATATCTTTATTATATTGTCATTGTATGTGCGTACATAGTATACATATACAACGAAATTTACTTGACACCCAGAAACCAAGTCCGACACACATAATCCCCAAACACACTCCCCCCCACCACAATCCCCACCCCTAAAACCACCCAACATCCACACAACAGACCAAGTAATGCTGTCCAACAGTTCACTGATGGTGGCCCTTTAGTTCGTTGTTGAGTGCAATTACAGCTCTGGGATAAAAACTATTCAGAAAACAATACATGTAGACTGAGCCATAAAGCAGGCAAAGAAGAGACTGTAAAATAGAGGAAAGGGATATTCAGTTTTTGGACCTGAAGAATAATCACAGTATAATAAACAGACTGTACCAATGAAAATGGCACAGTTCTGGAAAAATGAGAATATACCATCAGAGGAAGAAGTGATAAAGAAAATCCTGGACTGTGCTGAGATGGACAAATTAACAAAAGAGATAAAAGAAAAGGAAGACACAGAATACTATTTAATATGGAACAAGTGGTATGACTGGCTGGAGAGTAGAAATAAGAGAGAATAAATGTGGAAAGGTTAAAAGTGGA
>NW_015386230.1:134309-147245 GCF_001527695.2 Protobothrops mucrosquamatus
GGGGGGAGGGAGAGGGAGAGGGAGAGGGAGAGGGGGAGGGAGGGAGTAGATATAGTCACATGGAATCAACCTTAGCTCCAGGGAGTCTTTATCTTTTATATGAAATTTAAATAATAAATTATTCTAGATGTAACCATTAATAAAAGAAACTTATTAAAAAGACTCCCTAGGGGCCCATCTGCTGTTTCCCCGTGTCCCAATACTCTTTGGCAGAGATCTTAGATTCAAAGATTGTAGTTTGAACAATTCTGCTTTGATTGGACTTTTCTATCTTGAGGCATTTACTCTCTGACTAGCAGCTTCAAAAGTTTCAGAAGTGACCACTCTGCGTCACTTTGATCTCTTCTAGGGAAAAGAAAAACTATAGGGATGAAAGAGTTTATATGTACATACGTGTGTGTGTGTTTGTGTGTGTATGTATATAAGTGTGTGTGTGTGTATAAATACAGGGAAAGACAAGGATTTGATTTTTGTTTAAGATTAAAAACAGGGAAACAAGTGAAAAGGTGGCAAATATTTTGGCAACATGCCTATTTTTCCTTGCTGTTTCCTTTGTAGGCACCTCAGTGTTGTAGGAAAGAGCTTCTCAGTTTAAACAAGGCTGGCCAATCCAAGAGCAGCATGGAATCTTCCATTCAACAGAAATGAAGTCTTTGTGGGCTTTGCAATAGCAATAGCACCTTAGACTTATATAGTACTTCATAGTGCTTTACAGCACTCTCTGAGCAGTTTACAAATGTCAGCATATTGCTTCCCAACAATCTGGGTCCTCATTTTACAGACCTCGGAGAGATGGAATGCTTGAGGAGTCCACCTTGAGCCAGTCAGGATTGAACTCCTGGCAGTGTGCAGAAGCAGCCTGCAATACTGCATTCTAATCACTATGCCATCACATCTCTTATTAGTTTTTTTTATATTAATTTTATTCATTCATAACATAAAATGTGAAAATACAAAAGCAAATAGTAGGGGAGAACAGTAGAAAAAGTGAAAACAAAAAAGGTGTGAAGGAAGAAACAAAAGGCATTGACTTCCGGCTTTCTCTGTTGCAGTAAAATCAGACATTAAAATCAAATCTCAACATCTCTTATTAGTGAGCCTACTTTAGTATAAATTGTTTCTCTTAGGGCACTCCTTTCACACGCTCCAAAATCCATCAAAGGAGGATTGGCTCTCCTCACTATAGTAACGTCACTGCTTCACCAGTCACTCTTCTTGTGGTCCTGAAAATTCTTGGCCAAAAAAAGTTCTCTACCTTTGATATAACTACAAAAGCTTAAATATTTTGTGGACTGAGTATCTGTCTTGTGGGGCCAAAAAAACTACCCAGGATAATGAGAAAATAATAGAATGGAACTATTTTCACAAATAAAAATACTATATGTGATTGAGAAAGTCTTGTTTCCCTTCTTCCTCTTCTTTCTCCACACCACATTTCCTTTAACTCTAATGGTATAATAGCATGATTTTTCTCTTTAATGTGTGCTAGAAATTTACACTTAGGGATTCTGAGTGACAAAGTAATTGGAAGAAAAAAAGGTAGTGTCACATTCTGAAACAAGATTTCAGGAGAAATTCAGTGTATGGTTGAATGTATATTTTGGAAAATTTGGAGAAGGTATAATTTTTAAAATAATCTTACAGTTCTCAAATTATGTCACACTGTACTCATTGGTCACGACTGAGCTAATGTCACATGCTATGAACATTTTGGCAGCTTCTGCTTCTCACCATTAATGTGTATCCTTTTTAAAATTACTTGGCGAAATATTGTCATCTTCTAATTGCATTGCTCTCACTTGCTCTTTTTTTTTGAGGGGGGTCACTTTTATTCTGGAGATATGCAGGCATTTTATTGCTGTCAGCGCTAAAGAGGTTTATGCTTCCACACTCAGATTATTCAGAAGACCTTCCTTGAAATGCCATGAAAATGTACACAAAATGTTCATAATAATCATTTCTCACTCCCTGCTTACTGCCTGGGGCCCCAACACTTATCTCAGGATATGCAGGGATAACTGCCAGGGCATCAACAAATGCTATCCAGGCCTTTGGAATGTTTTCTTCATGATCTACCTGCTAAGTCAATTTCCCACTGAGGATTTGGGGAGTATTGGTGTGCCAACATCTCTCTTCCTACCCATCTGCATTTCTCATCCTACTCCTGCTGTTATATCTGTCATCCTGCCCTCATTGCTTTCCTGTCAGGCTGAGGCATCCACAACTGAATGCCAAACATCTTTGATATCATGTCACAAGTTCCATCCTTTCATACTTGTACTGCAGCATCACATGCAACTATGTAAGAGGCAGAATCTGTGACACAGTACTATGACACACTTTTTGTCACTTGCTCTCCCTCTGGAGTAATTAGATCTAAGGGATGTATCTCGAGAAGGTCCTGTGAATAAGGTGACTGTGGAGAACATTGGTGCATCTGCAGCACAGGAAATCACAATAGCCTTCTTTGAGAAAGGAGCCTTAGAAATAAAGCATGTTAAGCACAGACAATTATCTACAGCACTCACCTAACCTTTGGTTGCATGTGATCCTTCATGTGACAGGGAAAGGGGACAGGAGGAAGCTTGAAACATGGTCTTCCTCCTACCCCATTTTACCACAATTCAGAGGAATCATCTTGCATTGTGAAACCCTTCTCATGCCATAATCTTATGTTCTGGGCCTTGCAATTTAGGAAATTAAGCACTTTCCTATGTGTTAAACTTAGACTGCAAACAGTATAAATTACTTTAAGTACTAAATGTGGATGCTTCTTGCGTCAAACGTTTTCAACATGGAGGCCCACCTGACATCAACTGATGTTTTTTTTTTTTTTTAGGCATGGAGTAAATATAATTTTATTTTCTTGAGCACTCTCCTGACTTTAATTTACATCTTGGAAGGAAGATTCATTTAAAACCCTAGATACATTTTAATGAATATTCTAATATTTAAATGAATATTCTATTGTGTTGTTTATTGTTATTAATTGAGCCATTTTATCTGCATTATACACAAATGAATGAGATCACTGAAATGTATTAAAGTCCAAAGAAGGTTGCCTAAATAAGAAACACTTTAAATTGAAAGCAGTGATAACTAGTGTCCCCTTATCCTCTACTCCACAAACTATCCTGTTTACGCAAATTCTCCTAAACCAGAAGACTATTTTTCTTTCCAGGGTAGTAGAACCTTAACGGTATGGAGTTTATTTGAAAACCCATGCGATAACAATTAGGAACATTTTCTAGTAAGGCAAAGACACCAAAAAGTCACCCAAAAGAGTACTACTTGTATATAAACAATGTTTACTAGCCTTTCAGAAGGATGCTTAATTTGTTTTAACTTTTTAAGCTTCTTTTTTGGAGTATTCATATAGAAGCAGTGAAAGCTCAAAACCTCGAAATCATTTGGAATATTAACACTGCATGCTATTTTGTACTTTTCATTGTGTTTTTTTATTATTAGCCATTTTGAGCATAGTTGTTAGACATCTAATAAATATATTATAAATGTAGACTATAGATGTATTTATAATTCAAACTGTACAAATGCTTTACTTGGAAGCAGCCCTATACATGACTATTTAGAAGCAAGTGTCATTACATCCCATAGTACTTATTCTAAGCATTGGATGAAAACTTACTTTCCTGTAGCATCATAGAGACGCACATTCCTTTCTGTATACTTGGTCTGCTTCTAAAGTTGATATAAATATGAGGCCAACACTAAAGATCAATTTCTTATTTAATGGGAAAAAATGTGGTGGTAAACCTCATGTTTCTCCAATCTGTGTTGCTCAGATCACACCTGAAATGATTTAGCATAAAGCAAATAGTATCCTAGGAAGACACAACAGTTGTTTCAAATATCTGAAGGATTGTCATGCAGAAGTTGAGGCAGGATTGTTCAAAGTTGTTCCAGAATGCAGAGCAAGAAACAATAGTTTTAAATTATAAGGAAGTAAACTTCAGTATTTCCTAATGATAACAGCTAATTAGCAATGGAATAAATAATCTTAGACCTGGTGGACCCTCCTCCCCCCTTGACTGAAAATATATAAACAGAAGCTGAATAGCCATTTGTTGAGATGGTTGCATTGGGTAGAGGGTTACACTGGATAGTCTTTATGGCCTTTTACATTCTCTGATTCTATGACACGTGTCTTCAAACTTGGCCCTTTTTTGGCTTGTGGACTTCAACTCCCAGAATTCCTCAGCCAGTGTGCCTGGCTGAGGCATTCTTGGAGTTGAAGTTCACAAGTCATAAAAGGGCCAAGTTTGAAGACCCCTGTTCTATGAAACCAGCTCCTTTATCAGTAGGGTCCTAAGAAAGACGAAAGAGTGGACATTAAGTGGGGTTATTGCAAGCTAAGTGTTGGCAGGGCTTACTTTTGAGAGCACCACAAAAGATTAAGTCTGAGTAGGTGATGGGAGCTTTGTCTCCTCTTGACTACTGATTTGCATGGAACCTACAGATTAGGTCACTTAAAATTCAACTACAAACCACTGCCACAAAGAAAAGGGAGTCAAGCTATTTTCCAAGGCGCCTGAAGGCAGGACAAGAAGCAATGGATAGAAACTAAACAAGGAGAGAAGCAACCTAGAACTAAGAAGAAACTTCCTGACAGTTAGAACAATTAACCAGTGGAACAACCTGCCTCCAGAAGTGGTGAATGCTCCAACACTGGAAGTTTTTAAGAAGAGACTGGACAGCCATTTGTCTGAAATGGTATAGGGTTTCCTGCCTGAGCAGGGGGTTGGACTAGATGACCTCCAAGGTCCCTTCCAACTTTATTATTATTATTATTATTATTATTATTATTATTATTATTATTATTATTATTATTATTATTATTATTATTATTATTATTATTATTATTATTTGGGTAAAAGGAACATTTGTTAAATGGAACATTTTATTTTTTAAAAAAATAGAAAATAGGTTTTTTCCCCCAATTAGGAGATTAGGAACCTTTTTCATGTTAATTTCTAAATATGTAACAATGCAGCAAATATGCAATAGGGGAGAAACAGCTTTCACATATCCAGGCTTCATTTCTAGGGAATTTTGGAAGGGGGGGGGGAATTAATAAAGGAATGCCTGTGATCATATTGCTAAGGAACTGTTCCCTGAGAAAGAGATAGAATGCTTTCCACAATTGGAAGCATCTTAGAGTTCCATGAATACTGATTTTTGAATTGGTTAGTGGATTTTTGACTATAATTGCAAGAAAAAGCAATGAGAGCAAATGCTTAAGTAAGGTATTTCCAGTAATACATCTAACTTCGAACTGGACAAATTGATAACTTTCTTCGCTGAAGCCAAGCTGCTATAATGGAGGCCACCAAGCAGGCAAAATGGGTGAGAGCTTTAAAAAAAAAAAGCTGAAAGGGTGGGGTAATAACATGTCAAAAATGTTTTTCTAAGGACTATATGTGAAACTACTCACGTACATACAAATAGGTGAAAATTCCCTTTCGGCTTTATTTACCTGAGAATGAATTTCAGTTTGAAGAGGCCTTTATGTCGTTTCAGGCAGATCACCTAAGATATAAGCAATTTCCAATAAGAGTACTACACATTTGTCTTTATAACAATTTGTATGTAACAGCTTTTATGCAAATGACACTAAAGTGGCACCTTTTTTTCTAAATTGGACATTTTTATGGTTATAATTTTCTTCTATAATAACAGCAAAAAAATGGTTGTCCCAGTGGAGTTGAGCGATTCATCTCTAGTGCTGTTTTGTGAAGTTGGAATGACAAGGTTCTTTCATCTGCACACAGGATGGCAAAAAAGTGGAGGGATTTTTTCTCTCTTCTTTTTATCATCCCTGTCTGATCTAGTGGAGGTAGTTATGAGTTACAGTTAGAACTCATAACTTCAGAGTCACCTGCTACCAACTTTTCTTTCTTGTAACAAATTCTCACACTTTCATTTATATTAACGATGATCTGGATATGTAGAAGTTTCCCCTAATTTTGGGGTCACCAGCAGAACACAATTAGTGGGCTTTAGAATTACTGGGGCTGCAGGAAGTTGGGAGTCCAAAAAGCTCTTAGGAATTTTTGCTGTTAACTTAGCAGATGGTTCTGCTGGTGACTTGGCTGACTTCTGAATTCATGATATGGCCAAGAGAGCTGACCCAATTACTTCTGCTACTGTTAGTATCACCACTTGAACGTTACTAGCAATAACGTTAATGTAATTTTAACGTTTTACATTTGGAAAGACAAAATAAAATAATATCTTCATCAGTATTTGTTTTCATTTATAAATTTACATTGGGCATCCAGTGGTGGTTCCAATGGACTATGAACTGTAATGCAATAAAATATATGCATTTTCTAAAATTAAAACCACCACTTTACAGAACAGTAAAGTAATATTACTGCAGATAAGGAACCTATGGTATCATATTGTCCTTATTTCACATTTATCATTAGGGGATATGCTCTTGTTGGACATAGCATAACCCAGTAGTGGAACTTGATTGTGCAGTATGTCCTTGTGGAGCTCTAGTTTTATATCTTGTGTTTCTCCAATATTTCAAGTAACTTAGATAAATTCTGCCTTCATTATATTATTACAATTCTATGGCAGGTTGAGCTGAAAGTGAGTGATATCTGGTAACCAGGTTTGCAAGCTTATCTGCCTTTCAACAAGCAATAAAGAAAAACAATGCTAATAAATGCAAATGTGGTTTGTTTATTTTTAATTTAATTTACTGGTTTTATAGGCTATTCCAGCTGCTAATGATACTGGTTCATAAAATTAGAACCCACTATCCCTATTTTGTGTGCTTTAGTTTATGTGACAGTAGAATTAATCCTGTACTATAACATTCCCTCTTTACATATAGGTACAGAAGGCATCTCTATGTCTTCTTTGGTACAAAGGGACTCTGTAGATGAGATAATTCCATCTTAAAGAGGAAACAATGGGATAATTCCATCTCCACATCATCAATGTTGGTAGTAGTGGTGAGGGGACAATAAAGTCAAGATGGAAGCCACAGTGGTGCAACTAAAGCACTGCCCTTTTTATGTTAAAAAAAAAAATCAAACGGTGGGCTTCTTTACTTTTGTGGACATCTTTTTGACATGTACAGACAGCTCTCCTAAGGAAAAATCCAAGTTATTGTAAAGTAATTAGCTTTAATTTATTTTCTTTTAAAATGTAAATTGGGTTCTATAAACTTGATTTAATGCATTATTATAATTAATAAATTGAGAGTCAGATGTTGCTTACTACTAAAGAGATTATTGGTTTTTGGCAGGCAGACTGGCAAGCAAGTGAGCAAGAAGTGAAGAAGAAGAAGAAGAAGAAGAAGAGTGAGAAAGAGCAGGAGGAAGAGCAGAGGAAGATGGAGTAGTCATTACCCATGGTTGTGTAGCTGTGCAGAGATACTAATTCAGTTATTTGTGAACAAATCAAGGTGTTCATAGCCAGTGGTTCATAATTTAACCCTTTTCATAAGTTTAACATACATATATGTGCAGCATTTTGGAGAATGAATGGGCAAAATGAATGAAAAAACAAAATTTGTGAGCATTTTGGCAGAAGGATAGGTGAAAAATATAACAAAAAAGCCATATCAAATTTGTTTACATAAACTTAAGAATGAAATATATGGCACAATTCTTTGCTTTCTGCTTTTCAAAACTCTTGTAGGACTTTTGCTCTTTACCAAAAGTCTGAGAAGGCTTTTAAATGCAGATGGACTGCTGAATCTTGTCCTGATGGGTTTGTTCATTTTAAAGGCAAAGGCCACTCTTTCTAAGACAGTAAAGTCCACATTTTGGACAGAGAGAACTGCTAGTTTGAAAGAGGGGTCAAAGAGGCCATCTATGTCAAAACTGAAAAGCCCTCTTCCAACAGAGGGGGAGGGATATGACATCATCTATCTCCAGTCTACAACACAGTCCTTTCAACAGTTCCAAGAAGGCTCCACACCCATTTGCACTATTCAGGTGACACAGATAACCCTCCAGGTGGCCTCAAAGACTCTCTAAAAGAATGCAAATGACCAGCTGACTGCAAGGAGTATAAATCCTTCCATTCCCCATCATTCAGTCAAAGCTGAAGAAGCTTCTTGGATGAGAAGTGAAATGTCTTCAAAGAAAAACAAGAAAGTCCAGTTGCCTCATGAAAAAGCACCTTTGGGATCTGAGAAGGCTAAATTATATCCCATAAGCTGTTAATTAAGAGTTTTTGTTTTAGTGTTTGTTGTTGCTTAAAACTGTTTTTTCAATGAATCTGTCATATAAATGTGACTTGCAGGTAATTCTGGACCAAAGATAGCACTTACTGTTGAGTATATTTTACTGTGTTGTTATAGATCTTTTCACTCAACCAGCTGTCTTATATGTTGAAAAGTCTTTTATCTTGTCAAACTCTTCTATTCTTTGAGCAGCTTTCACGGCTATCAACTACAGGATTAATCAATTGTACAACTCTGTCTCGAGATGGAAAATCAAGAGACATAACCAATTTTTTTCTTCAGGGCAACAGCCAGTCATTTCCAACCAAATCATAATATTCTGGTCTTAAAAATTAAGAAATGAAGGATGGCGCCTGCTCAAATAATGTTGAGAGGATGAAACATGAAAAAAACTCTTGTGTCTAGGCTGGGAAACAGAAAATAGTACCAACATCAGAGCTGCCAGCACTTGTTTGTTTTTGTGTCTTCAAGTCAGTGTTGACTCCTGGTGACTATCTGGATAAGTCTCTGTAGTTTGCTTAACAAGGTTTTTCTGAATACTTTTCCATTGCCCTCTTCATACAGCTGAGAATGAGTGTCTTCCCAAGGTTACCCAGCAGGTTTCATGCCCAAGGCAATACTAGAACTCCTGCTTTCTAGCCTAGTGCCTTAACCACTCCATCAATCTGCCTCTCTACCAGCATCTACTAGCACCTTCAAATGCAGAAAGATAGCAAGTGATGTGGTATATCATCAGCCGTTACAGGCATTGGCAACATACAGATGGGGCACTAGTATCTCCATTCTATTACACAGGGCTTTTTTTCTCGGAGAAAAGGTGGCGGAACTCAAACCTGGCCACACCCTCATCAAACCCTAGGACCGCCCCTTTAGAGAACAGGATGCAAGTAAAATTTGGGAGGGGCTATTTCCGGTGCGGCCGGCCCGGAAAAAGGTGCCGGAACGCGGTTCCGCCGCGTTCCGGCTGAAAAAAAGCCCTGCTATTACAGTATTAGGGTTATTTTTCAGGGGAGAGGAGTTGAAAAGAATTATAAGAATGATAACTATGTGAAGCCAGGGAACCACTAGACTGAGTATTTCTTTCAAATATATCTGCTTATTTGGTGAGATATACTGAATCTCAAGACATCAATAACAGATAAACTGTACAAATGCTGAAACCTGAGCAACTTTGTGGTACAAAATTTGGCCTTTTGTATTTGCATTCTGACCTCCGGCTAAGGGCAGTAAAGTAAGTTGGGAGAAAACTAGAACATGGCTGAAAGAAAACTGCAATTGAATTTAATAAAATACCAATAAAACCTTTTGGAGGATGAATAATATATTTTATTTGAGCATACATGATTGCCTTGTCACAAGAGATCCTGAATTACACAATAGAAAGACCAGACAAACTGAAACTATCTGATGATCCTGGAAGGAAGGAAACATATAACAAAAAGCAGGTTGCTGTCTTGGTGTCAAAGGAGTTAGTATTCTGTATGTTAAAAGCTGCTAGTATCAGTAGGAAGGACAGGCTTGGACCCTCCTTAGAAATGTAGAATTCAGAGGCACCAGATTGGCCCAGAGTATAAACACCTCATGTTCATCTGAGATGCCATGTTTCAGCTGTAAAGACGATGTTATAATTCGCATTGTCTTTGTAATTCTTTTTTATCATTTTGGAAGGCAAATAACCTATAGCTTTGTGGGCTTCAGGACTCTTTTCTATTCCTTTGGTGAGGAACCCAGCAATCAGTGGTGGGATTCAGCTGGTTCGCACTGGTTCAGCAGAACCAATACCTAATTTTTTTGTTGAGTTCGGTGAACCGGTTATGATAAATCTGGGTCTCCACTTCTGGCCTTCCCTTCTCCGGTTTTTCCAAGTTTTTTTCAATCCGATGCTGAGGTTTTCTCTCTTGGCTCCTCCCTTCAGCTGTTCAGATCTTGCTGCTCTCATGCTCCTCAGGGTGATGGGAGAGGTTCTCCAAAGCACTGACTGTAGCTGATGTCCTATCCCATGCCCAAGGGAAACCTCCTCCATCACCCTGCAAGTGAAGGCAGAGGGTGGAGAAGGCAGGTGATCCAGACATGATGCACAATGGCAGCAAGCAGACGCAGGCAGGGAAGGCTTCCTCCAGCTTCTGCTTGCTGCCGCCATACAGCACATCTGGATCACCTGCCTTCCCCCCCTGCTTGCAGGGCAATGGAGGAGGTCTCCCTTGGGCATGGAACAAGGCATCAGCTTCAGTCGGTGCTTGCAGGGTGATGGGGGAGGTCTCTCTTAGGCTTCTCCCACTTTCTCCTTCTTCCTCCTCCTTTGAATAGCCCTTCACTCCCATTGCTGCTTTTTTACTTGATGCAGAACAGGAAGGATCCACATTCTGCATCAAGTGTCGGGGCATGGTAGGCCTGGCTGTGGGGGCCCTTTGGCACAGCAGTTGCAGGGTGCATGGGGCAGCTCCCCCCCACCTGCCTTGTGGCAACACCCCCGCCTCCCCCTGAAGAGAATTGGTTTTTAAATTATTTGAATCCTACCACTGCCAGCAATCATTATAACTGATAGAGATGTATTTATCTCCAATAGCTTTAGTTCATTATATTTTTCCCACAACAACCTCATTACTGAATCTAATTTATCCTCTTACTTATTTAGATCATCTGGAAAAGTTTACAAATTTCAAAACATGGAAGCTTTGGGGACTAAGTTGCTTCAAGTCTTGGGAATGCATTCTGCCTTACTGAGATGTCTACCCTATATGTTTATTCTCAAAAGTAATATTAATTGTTTCTTTGAGTTATGATTATTGTTTTTACATTTCATTTGGAGCAGCTTCCTTTCTTCTTCTTCAGAGAGAGCGTCTATGGCCTCAGTGGGTTCTTCAGGTCCTGTGATTCTGTTTTTAATCTCTCTGGTTCCAATTTTGTTTTTGCTTTTTGTAGTCCATTGAGAGACCTCAGTGCTTGGTGGAGTGACATGCTTCTAAATAAATAAATAAATAAGCAAGCTAAGCAAGCAAAAATGGCAACTAATTCTTTAACCATATGGATCATTTGTATTTCACCCTGATAACTTTAAAAGATTTGAAAGTTTTTTACACTTCTGTTCTTCAATAAAGAGAATTTAACATTGGAAAAAATATAGTTCTCTTTGGGACACCATAGTTAGTAATATGAACAACTATGGAAACAATGACCCATGATCCATGCATCTACTTACACTCCACATATACCTCTGTCATCCACCAAGTGACAAACAGTCTGAATTCCATATGTTGATAAAGCTCACAAAAATGGTTCCAAATAATCAATATTTCCTGTGTAGAGATAGCATACTGCATCACCTTCTGCCTCTGCTTGTTCATATGCTTCTGCTTGTTCATATGCTTCTGCTTTATTTTTATTGCCCACATAAAAAAATACTACCATGTTACTCAAGTTAGTACTGTACTCAACCACTTTAACTTCTTATACAGATAATCCTCACTTAACAACCATAATTGGGACCGTGTAACTATGGGGATGATATGACGATTGTAAGTGTAAAGTTGTGAAGATACTTGTTCAGTACTGTCATAAGTTTGAATGGTCACTAAACAGGGTAATTGTTAAGGGAGGATTATCTATATCAAATGAATTAGTTTTTCTAGACACTCTTTAATTTTTCTGTCAAGGTGAGCAACCTGAAGTCCAGGACTATATTCAGTCTGCCACCCTGTTTTTTGCTCCTTGAGTTACCTTTGGCCGTTTTGCTGCAAACTGATAGCATGGGTTTGCTGACATTTGTGAAAAATATATAAAAAATGATAATGTGAATCCTATTATGAACATAAATGTATGTACTGTATATTAAAAACTCTTTCCACCCTGCACCAAAATAACTTCAAGTGTTTTGTCTCTATCCACATCTCAAAATGTTACATGAGGCCTCTGGCTATTGAACAAATGCCCAACCCTGCCCTATGCTCAGAATCCTTGAGATATGATAATTCTTACATTTCTGCTAAAACTTGCTTTCATGCCTCCATCTAGGTTTTCTATCATACTAAAACTCACTTGCCCCCACTTCCAGCTAATAGCTGCTTGGTACAATTAGGTAACAGAAGCTTACATTTTAAAGCTTTTTTTCCCCCTACTGTTGAATTACTTTGGATAGAGGGAGGTTAAAAAAAAACCTTCAACCTTTAAGCCCCTTTGACATTCACAAAGTGCTAGAAAGTCAGCTGGGTCTCAGCTCTGACAAATTTGCATCTCTTTGAATAGGATGCTTGAAAAGCCAAGCAGCTAGATTAAATTTTGCCATGGAGAAAATGAGAATGGCTCCCATCTCTTGAGTCTTTTGGGAGGATCTTTATGGTTGATTTACTTTTTTAAAATAAATGTTTCTTTATGTGTTTCATCTAGTTTGTGTCCAGCCTTTTCTTATCATGCATGCTATAATTTCTGCCAGGTATATGAGCCCCATCATTAGTCAACTGGGGTTGAGTACAAGGTGAAAGGATATTTCAATCCAATCCACATTTTCCTTCTGTATTTTCCTATTAAAATTTGTAAGCAAATCTTGGAATGAACACCTGAACTGATTTAAAAAATAATTTACATAATTTTATGAGCATGGTGGGTAAATACTATATACCTTTATATGTGACAGTTGCCAAAATCTATTTGTAAGCAAGCTGGTTACTAGGTTGTTCCTGGCTTTGTAGAAACTGGCTCTCCATAATACAGAT
>NW_015386230.1:147325-164370 GCF_001527695.2 Protobothrops mucrosquamatus
TTAGAGGTCTTCTAGTCCAGCCCCCTGCTCAAGCAGGAGAAACTATACCATCTCAGACAGATGATTGTTCAGTCTCTTCTTGAAAATGTCCAGTAATGGAGCGTCCACAATTTCTGGGGGTAAGCTGTTCCACTGGTTGATTGTGGTTTGAAGTTTAGAATTTTGGATCACTACTCAACCTGACATCAACTCAACCCAGCAACAGAAACTGAGTCCAAAAGAGAAACACATGTTAATAAGTACAGTAATGGACCAGAATTGTGCCTGTTAATCCCATTGTCAAGTTTGCTCTTATTTTCGGGAAAACATGGTACTACTTGGAACTTAAGAATACAAGAAGTTGACACTCAAGGCAAAGGCTTACCTACATATTCCAGTATTCTGTGTCATGACAAATGACAAAAACTCCATTTGATGCTGAAAATTAGGCCGAAAGCCAACTCCTCATAGACCTGTTTCAGCTGTAAAAATAGAGGATAGATACCACTGCATATTCAGAAGCCACATGTAAGTTGAGATATATGTCAAGCACAACGCTTAGTCAATTAATGGATCTGCTGAATGTGTTCAGCAGATAGGAGTATGCTTTATCTTGCCATACTTTCCTTTATACTCTGATAAAAGCTCTGTACTTGTGGGTTTTAATGTTTGTAAATTATGATTGGCCTGATCACTTCATACACACAGGCTCAAATATTGTGTGCATTTTATGTGAGCAGATGAAAGACTGAGACAATAATGGCTATGATTTCAAGGTTGAAAGAAATAAAAGAAGGGGAGGGGATCAGGAGATCACAGGAATGTCTCAAGAAGAACAGTGGGTTGTCATTGGGGACAGATTAAGATGGAAGACAGTTGGGCATACTATCATCAGGAGTGAGATTCAAATCAGTGTACTTAGCTAACTACATGCAGGTCAGAATTCAATTATCAATGAGCACTGATACCCAACTATTTTGATAACTAAAAATACTTCAAAACAGTATAAAATGCAAAGAAAGAAAGAAAGANAGAGAGAGAGAGAGAGAGAGAGAGAGAGAGAGAGAGAGAGAGAGAGAGAGAGAACTGTAAGCTTATATTCTTGATTTAAAGCAAATTTTCATGCCAACTAATTTTTAAAGCAAATTGCAAAGGAAAGCAGAATGATATGGATGAATGGGTCCACCCAGAAAACTGCGGTATGTTCTGCAACAATACTGATTTTTGCAGCATTTCTCTGTACAGAATTCTTATGAAGCTTTATCCAGGTGTTTGGATGATTGTATAAAGCTTCTAAAGGTAGTTCTGCAAGTGTTGACCTTAAAACTATGCCATAGTCATTCACAAATACAGGAGATATTGAAGTAAACAGTAAGTTTTAATTTTGTTAAAAATATTGAAACATTTTTTTTCTCTTTCAAAAAAGGCTGGCTTCCAGGGGAGTGTTAAATGGCCTTCATTTTGTCCTTTTTCTTTCATAAATGTGATTCATACATAAATTCAAAAGTTAGTGTCACTAAGACTTGTCCATACAGCAAGCTTTTTTCCTTTCCTGCCTGTACAAAAGCTGTCAAGTCTATGGGAGGCATGACTTACAGACAATCAATTATCCTGGGATTTTTTAAATAAATTATTACTTTTTTTGTGCAAATGGGTCTACATTAAAAGCCATTCACATCTGGAATTATCAAAGTATATATCAGTGGTGGTGAAACTATGGCATGCGTGCCATGCCCCAGAGATGGCAACCGTCCCTCTTCAACCAGCCGCCCGCTAACTTGCCGAGGTCCCATGTGGCCGGATATATCCCAGCACGGCTGGTTTTCTCTCCCCCCCCCGTCCTGTCCCTCTTGGCTCACATGCTCTCCTTTTCCCAGGCACAACCCACTGCATTGCCTCTCAGCTGTCGGCTGGCCATCCAGCTCAGAGGCGGTTTCTCTGAACTGCTGGCAGTGGGCTGTGGAGCCCCAGAGTGCGCCGGTCGAGGGGCCGGCAGGCTGTGGCTGCTGACGGACACTGTTGGCCCCCATGCGCTCACTGGCCTCTGTGTGCGGGGGGGCGATGGTGTCAGGCAGCCGCCGCCCTGGCCCCTGCCTCGCCTTGCCCTGCAACAATGGCACCTCCACCCTGTCTCTCCTTGCCTCGCCTCGCCTCACCCCACAGGAAGAGCCTCCTGCCTACCCCCCACCTGCCAGAGATCCCCTAGATCTCTCCCAACCCTGCCTGGCCCCCACAGGCATCCCTCCCCACAAGCAACATTGAGGTGACCACACCCATCTTGGCAACACCCACCCAGTCTGCCATGACCACCATAGCCACACCCACCCAATGGGTCACGCCCACCTGGCACTCAACGATGCATAAGTGGGTTTTGGGTTGCAGTTTGTGCACTCGGTCTCTAAAAGGTTCGCCATCACTGGTATATATCATTCTTCCTTCTGACATCTGAATCTAGGTGCCAAAAGAATAAAGAGGTACATATACCACTATAATGATTGAAATAATAAAAAAGAAAAGAGATATTTGAGTCATCATTGGCATCCTTCAGTCTCGAGAGACTATAGTATCGTGCTCTGGAAAGAGGTCCTAAAACATCATCTGGTGTGGCTAAAAAGGCCATTTCGAGAGTGGCAGTCCCTTCCACACTGAGGGCAGATACAATCTGTCCCCTGTCCAGCCCCCAAATTTCACTGGTTCCAGGACTGCCTTTTTGCCTCGGCCTGCCGCACAAGTGTCTCTTTGAATTGGACAAGACCACGCTGCATCTTTAGCCTCCAGGCTGAACGATCAGAGGTCAAGGATTCCCAGCTGTTAATGTCCATTTCCAAGGCCTTCAGATCCCTCTTGCAATTATCCTTATATTGCAGCTCAGGTCTCCCTCTGGGGTGCTTTCCCTGCACTAGTTCTCCATACAGGAGATCTTTCGGAATCCGACCATCAGCCATTCTCATGACATGCCCAAGCCAGCGTAGACATCACTGTTTCAATAATGTATACATACTAGAAATTCCAGCACATTCCTGGACTGCGCTATTTGGGACTTTATCATGCCAGGTGATGCCGAGAATACGTCGGAGATCCACTATAATGATTGAAATAATAATTTTAAAAAAGGAGATATTTGAGTATCATCTGGTTAAAAGGATTTATATATGAATATTTATGAAGAAAACTGAGGGAAAAATATAACTTTGGAATCAGTTTGGGAGTCATCTTAGAGAATGTTACTTCTTGGATTTCAAGAAAGTCAAAGTAATTTTCGTTAAGTTTCTTTTGGTGAAATCTAAAATCCATCGTAACAAAGATTAGAAGATTCCATGGCTTGTTTTGACCTTGATTTTTGAATAAGCCATAATGTTGTCTGCAAAACACTAAGTATTAAGTCATGATTACCATGACTGAGTTCACATATTCCCAAGATAAAATAAAGACAACCACACTGTCTCTTTGTGTGATGTGAGTTCAGCAGTATAACTGCGATAAGAAAGCGATCCATTTCTAAAAATCCCACCTCACCTTTTTATACCAAAACCAAGTTTTGAGTTGAAAGGAATGCACTTCTCTGTCCAGGAATCTTCTCAATTGGTGGCCTTTCAGACTGTGCTTGAAAAACCAAGCAATAGGCCACCACTGTTCTAAACAAACTATTCCACTGCTTAGCAGTTCTTACTGTTGGGAAATTCTTCATAATTGGAATCATCATTCATTTAATCTCATTTTTGGTGGATAAACTAATTGGGTCCATTCCTGGAGGACAGAACATGCCAAATCCATGAAGGAGAGGTTTTCATTGTCATTTTTAGAATTATTGTAAACCATTGGGTATAAATCTTGGGCAACAGGGTACTCAAAATATGGAAGTAGGTAAATAAACATGAATGGTAACATAAAAATAAGATGGACTATAATGAGAGTTCACATGGATCAAGAATTTCTTCTAAAGTGCCTTGCTTGTAGAGTACAAAAAGAGACATCTGAAAGCTAAGAAGAAAAAATACAGTTTGTACCCACTCACTTGGGACCGATGGAGCCGGGCAACATATTCTGCAAGGAAACTTTCCTCAGTCAGGGCCACCCTTCTGTCAGTAGATCTATACTAGGGTCACAATAGCCTCAGCTCTTGCTGCAAGTTCTTCCATAATCTAGGCCATCACATAGAAAAGACAGAAATAACTATGGATATTAAACATATCAATAGCAGAGTCTTCACAAGGTTGCTCATTTGAAAGTATAAGGACATAGAACACAGCATTAAAACACATCTTTTAATGATTGGTTAGTGGAGAAAGTTGGGGCAATATAACTGAATATGTCATTCTTGCTCTCCCTCTTCTTTTTTCTCTTCCATCATATCATCCTCTGTCCCATATAATTTGAATAGGCCCACTGCTATTAGAGAAGGCTTAACAATATGTATCCACATACTTACCTAAGTTCAGTTGCTCTTCTGAAGACATGCTCTTGTCAGACATTACCATTTAGTAATGACAATTTTCTTTTAGCAGACCCATGAGTAATTAAGACAAGCTTGGCAGGCCTTCCTCAGGATCTGTACCATATAGTGTAAGTTGATCCATTAATACCACATAATTTTTACCACAGATTTCCATAAGAGGTAGACTTTACCCACAAATATGATTAATACATAATGCATTCAAATCTATATTTGAATGGGTATAGGCATCCCTATGTATTTCTACCTACCAGATTATTAATAATGCAGCATACAAATCTAAGTGTTAAAACAAAGGCCCCTCATTGTGCATCTTCATATGTTTTTAAGTCAAAGCAAGAGCACGGTGGCTTCATTAGCTCCTTCCAAAATTGCTGCAAAGAGTAACAATAGGACTGTCATGAATACTGCACGTTCAAAATCTAAATGGACATGTATATGGTATGTCTTTTGCCTGCCTCTTCCCTCTTTCTCTCTCTTTACCTTCCCAAAGGCACTATTTTATTTCAGAAGAAAACTTATGAAAATTGTTGAAACATAAACTACAAAGCATTTTCTCCCCCTTACTTTTTTTATTGCAGCAGATAGCGCCCCAAAAAGCAAAGATGTCAAAGGCTTCCAGTCTCCCCCTTTGACATTCACGCAGTGCTGAGAGTCAGCCCGGGTCTCAGCTCTGACAAATTTGCATCTCTTTGAATGTGACGCTTGAAAAAAGCCAGAGCTGCTAGATTAAATTTTTTTTTTCCATCGAGAAAATGAGAAAAGCCTCTATCTCTCCGCCAAGTCTACTGGGAAGATCTTTATTCTGATTCTTGTTAGAATTGTTTATCACCCTGACAGACCAGACTCGGACGAGATAAAGGCGCTGCTCCATCACGGGGCCTGACAGTGGTAGGACATGCAGAGAAATGAAAGGAGCAGGGGAAAATATTATTAATAGATGCCGACTTGATTTGCCTCTATGGCATGTCAAGGAAGGGAGGTGTATGTGTGTGTGTTGGGCGGCGGGGGGGGGGGGAGAGCACCATGGCTTGATTGCAAGCCTATGAAGTTCTGTCCAAAAAAGAAGCTATTTTTCATTAAGTGATAGAAGAGCTTTTTCATGTTCTTTCCTGAGGAGCTGATAACTTATGCAGTTTATTCTAACCCTGCTGATTTCTGTCAGAAAGAAAAAAAAACTCCTGAAAGATGGCTCCAGCTCCTCCTTTTCAGGAGGGGTGGGGGAAAAAAAGGTAAGTTGCCTTGTCAGAAACAATAGCAAAACATCTACGTCCTGGCCTTGACTCCCACATGGTCCCTTAGTCCTTGGTTTGGGTCAGGAGGTTATTCATATATGTGGCATACACATTTCATTTGTGTATGATTAAGAAACAGTGCACGACTGCCTCTACAGTTATATGGCTGTGTGTTGGGTTTGTTGATACATAAATACTTAAATATATCACACTTCAGTATACAAAGTCCTCAGTACGCTGATGATGTTACCTGGTTGGGTAACAAAATGTTTGCGAGCAAACAACCAGGCTCAGAAAGCACAAAGGACCTTGCAGTTCAACCCTGAGCTGCATATATTTTCTTCTATTAGAGCATTTTTTTAAAAAAATGATAAACCTTTAGGTAAGCCCTTGAAGGTTACACGAATAGTAGATAGAATAAGCAAGGCTTACATACATCACCCAAATGAAGGGACCTACTTTCAATTTTCTGATCCAGGTGAGATTCAAACTCACACCTAAATTGGTAGCTCAGTCACTTACCCATGGCACTACTCCACCTCTTACCTGGATATCTGTTTCTTATGGTTGTGAATATGAGTACATTTGAGAGAAAAAGATCATGTGCACTGCAAATGCTTATTTTCTATGAGCTCACTTAGTTGAATGCAGTTCTATGCATAAAGCAGCCATATTTGCATCTGTCTTTAACTTACTCATTTGGGTTTGTTTTTGTTTCTTTACTTTGCTTCCCCATTCAAATGGCAACTCCCAAACACTTTTGGATGTATTATGTAAAAGTTCCCTGAGGAAAATTTGTCAGCCTCCAGGACAGAAAAGAACTCTGCATTCTGTTGTTTACTTCAGCAAAATAAACTTTAGGACTCGTTGCAAAGTAGAGACTAATTAATTATAAGTGCCATGCAAAATGGCCCGAAGATGAAGCCGCTTGGATAAAGTAGCACATCTGACCTTATGCATCTACAGATGCAGCGATTGCTTCTCAGTGAAGTAGCACATTTTTCAGCAATCCCATACAAATGAATCCCTGTCACAAATCTCAGAGGTTATTTCTACAGACATATGCCCCTTGACTCTTCTTCCTCCTGCCCAATCTCTCTTGAGATTTCCCTCCATACTGACTTTCTCTTTTTATCCCTAGTTATTTGATGGCAATTCTTTTGAAACAGTTCAGTATTGCAGGTGCTAACAGATCTGGATTACACCAGCAGCTTCTCCTGTTATCAACCATTGTGACCAGATAAGTTTCAGTAGAAAATGAAAGAGGTGGAAGAGGATGTTCATAAAGAGACTGGGGTAATTGCAAATCACATCTGCATTTGAGAGTAGTTTAGATTCAGTTCATAATTAATTCTGACATTCCAAACTGGAAAAAGTTAGCATTCTGAAACGCACAATCTCACAGACTCATACAAATTTTGAATACTTATTTTAGAGCTTTGTTTGTAAGAAGATTTTATATGCCTTCTATTTCTCTCTTTCAATGTTTACCAGGATAACGACATTCTGATGGCAATATTTTTTTTCTTTTTATCACGCAGAGAACAGGTGGCTTAAATTCTGACATCTGACTACTGAAAAGCCTCTTCTCCAAACAATTAGGAGATTGTACAAAATGTCAATTGATTGAGTAGGCATTCATTCTTTGAGTTTTTCCTTCATAGTGATATAAAACTGCTTCTGTACCTGTCCACAAAGGTCATCTGCAGAAATGACCAATGTCATTTCCATCCCATGTCCATGGGCCTGAATGTTGACTGAAAAAGGACTTCATAATCTGCTTCTTCTAAGGTCTCTATGCATTGCCTCTTTATTATCTTGGTGAACTCTGTGGAAGAGGTATTTGTTATTCAGGAACATCTAAAACAGCTTTGGTTAAAGTACAGAGACTCCTTTATGAAGTGCTAAAATCAGCCAACATACTTTTCAAACATCAACTCACTTGAGCATACATATTTTAATTCAGGACCTAATGGAAGTGGTTATATTTGCAGGATTAATTACATTCACTGTGAGAGAAAGTATACTTCAAAGTTGTGTGGGAACATGATATTATATTACTGAGGAAATGATGTGTCTGCTGAATTAAGGGATATATGTCATTTATTCTTTATGTTTTCTGTGAGTACTGTATTACTTTCTTAATCTTATGAACTATACCATTCATTGCACTGTTATGTTAGTTATTAAATTATTTTTTGAGGAATTCTGATTTAACAATTCGATTTGGTAATATATAAATATAGTTCTATTTCCTACATTTTTAAAAGGTGGTCATTAGCAATAGATGAAGTTTCACAACTTTCTTGAAAAGATTTAGACCTCCAATAGTATAGGGGGAAATAATTCTATATATGTATCATACTACCCTTCCCTATTGGGAACTTTTCCTGTTTTAATCAGTTCAATGGTATCTATCTATTCTATCTTGGAGAGATAGACATGGCTTTTCCAGCAAGCGGGCCTGACCTAGGGAGGATTTTAGTTAGGGATGATTTTAATATAATTTTAATTACGACACAGCTACTAATATTTGGCTTTTAATTTGGTTTTAGAGGGGTTTTTAATTTTGGTATTTATTTATTTTATTTTGGTATTTTATTGTTACTTGTTTTTAATATGCTGTGCACCGCCCTGAGTCCTTCGGGAGAAGGGCGGTATATAAATCAAATTAATAATAATAATAATAATAATAATAATAATAATAATAATAATAATAATAATAATAATAATAATAATAATAATAATAATAATAATAATAAAGGTGGAACTGAACAGGCACGGTTGATTATGTATAATCTTTTGAAAAGTTAGCGGGAGTGGCTGTGAACTAATTAGAATAAATAGTTATCATATATAAAATTAATTCATTTGGACTCAGTTACATTGGACTCAATATTATACAATTTTGAACAACTTTTTAAAAGATCTGTTAATTTACTAAACCACTATTATGGACATCTTAATAGTAATTATTATTTCAAGCAGGTTAGCAATTTACTAAGTATTTCACCTATTTCATCTTCTGTTATATGATTCAATGAATATTCTGTTTCAAGGGCATAAAGGAAAATAAGTTCCTGACTGGTGCTTACAAAACCTGTATATACTGGGGTGGGTCATCTTGCGTATGTGCAGAAAGGTTCCTGAACTTCCTACCCCCATATTTCCTGTTCAACTTTTTAAATTTCATTTTTTAATGAAGCAAAAGCAGTAATATGAGCCTTATAAATGACTAAAATCAACCAATAACAATAACATTGCATGATGACTAAGTATGAAGAAATATTCTTCAAACTCTGTGAAATTCTTGAAGCTTTTATAAAACATGGCTCCCGTTAAAAAGTTCTGTTTAAATATCATCTAAAGAAAATGGTATAATACTTTCCTGAAATAATTTATAATGTGATAGAGATATGAACAGATATAGCTATAATGCCTATATTACATTTTAATCCATTCAGCTAAGAATTGAGCTCCCAGAAAACAATCTAATTGAAAACAATTCTGATGTGGACCTGGGGACTGTGGAGGGAATAACTATATTCTTGTGACACAACACTCACAGTCTTCATATAGTCAACAAATTAAATTCTATTGTATAATTTTGCAATATTTTCCATGCACAAGAATTAGATTTATTAGATTAGATTTAGGTGGGCTGTATTCTGATCTAATAAAGGGTTTAATACTTGATTAATATTTCAGCCATAATTATCCATTGCACAGCCAAAGTAAGAAAACATTCAAAACCTATGTGCAATATAAGTGATAAATTGTTAGCTGGATCTAAATTAATGAATGCATACATTTATTAAAACCCTTAATCAGCAATATTAAAACAAATATCCATCTGGATCATTTATTTCTTTTTCCAACTACAAATTTTGAGCACTTGTTAATCAGAAATATTACATTATAAAATTTTCCCTTCATAACTTATCACTTTGCTCAGAAAGTCTTCTCTTATTTATTTTATATGTTTCTTTTTTTAAAAAAATGCTTTGAACTGCCCAATTTGGAAAACCTACCTGGTTTTCCACAGACAACAAGGGCTTTTTTATGGTCCATAAAGCTAATAAAGATAATATGTTGAACTACTACTTAAAACACATCTATGCATGTGGGCATATCAGTGTTCCTGTAGAACAAGAAAAGGAAAAAAACTGTCTTAATTTTTTTTAAAATGGGGTCCCATCCCCTATAACTAAAAAAAAACAACAACCAAAATTCACTATGAATTCCACACAAGGTGTAGCAAAATTAGAAAACAAGGGTTCAGCCTAAGTCAGCCTATCTTGCCTAAAAAGAAGAAACATTAAAAAGACATTTAAAAAATAATATTCCTTTAATTTGAATGGTCTCAAAATGATATACTTTTCAAAAGCAACAGGGTCTTGAAACTTTTTCTTGTCGGTATTCAGTGATAAAAAAATAATCACAGGAAAGAATAGATGTTCTGTCAATGTTTTCTGATTCTGCTGTCACTTTGGTTTGTTTGATGATCAGTATAGCTGAATCTATAATCAAGTTAATGTTTTTAAACACATTCATTTTTGCCTCATTTTTGTGTATTTGATACAAACGATAAAATCGGTGTCATTAAGCAAGTGCCCAGAATTTAAATCTGTCAAATGAAAAACATCTTTGTTCTAAACAATTTTTGGAAGAACGTCAGATAATAGAACAATGTTGTTTTTTAATTTATTTATATTGGTAGGGATCAAATGTAATAATATATCTATCATTGGTATCTGTTACATATCTATTCAGGGGATTATATAATGCAACATATCTGATTTATATCATGATTCGGTGTCTGCCTGTTTATGGCTAATTATTCTGATGCATCTCAGAATACAAAGGGAAGGAAATTAAAACCATATATTAAGAACTTTTATGTTAGTTAAGTATGTTAATTCAAGAAATATCCCACATGCTAAAATATAAAAATATGTTTCCTCCTATATATGCTCTCTTTTTATCAATTATGATTCACATAATCCTCTCTTTTGAAGATGAAGAATTACTTCCCATTAATTGATGGACAGAAGAACCTGTATCCAGAAAGCTGCATTCCACTTTTATTTGTTCTGGTTATGGGACTGGTTCCAGAGGAGACACCCATGGCTTTTTTTTTTCAAAATTAATTTTTAATGAGATATTTTGACGTGCTCTCCAACTGGTAGCACAATTTTCCAGCCTTAAATAGGGACTAGCCACATGTTATTTGCCAGCTCAGCAATACAGATGGATAGATTTATTTCTGTAGCTCAATTGACAACAATGGGTTAATGTTATTGTAGATTAATGCAACTTTGAGACTCAAAGCTGAGTTATGCATCCCTGAAGGCCTCAATTTGCATATTTTTAGAAAGTGGATATACTTGGCAAGGTTCCTCTTTATTCAGCTACAGTTTTGGCACATGCCTAAATGCAGAGAGCATCGAGCAGCAATTTAACCTCGAAAAACAAATTGGGTAGGGTACCACTGGTGTCATTTAAAACTCATACATTTTAATGTCAATACCTTAGCAAGTCCAGCACTTTAGAATACGCCACCAAAAATTTTTCCCTGTATGTTTTTAAAGTTGATGCAGGTCTATTTGCTTTGTTAAAAATTATCATGTTAGGATTGCTTTTATATTATCCCATTTTGAATTTAACAAATATTTCCTTCATTGAGCAATTAGGTTAAACATCTTTAATACATTGAGTTTTGCATATTTAACAACATGGATTTTTAGTTTTTTTACAAAAAAAAAATAGACTATGTTCTACAAGACATAACCCCCCGACATTAGAATAAGAGAATCATGCAAAATTACCCCAAAATGTGCTTTTCCAAAAGGTAACTTGGTTTTTTTTTTTCAATTCTTCCATTCCACACCATTCAGTCAGAACTGAGGAAGCTTCTTGGATGACAAGCAAAATGTTTTCAAGGGAAAAAAAAAACAAGAAAGTCCAGTTGCCATTTAGAAAAACACCTTTGGGATAATCATGACCTGGATGATTGAAAACCTCCATAGACATGCACAATTACCAAAAAATAGGATTAACCATGGATTAATATTCCAGAAATGCTTCCTAACACCTGGACAAATAGGTAAATCATGAACTGAAGTGAAAAGTTAAACTAGATCTAGTGCCAGCAATCATTCAGTTGAGAGGGAGCTCCAGTCATTTTGTCTGTGGAACCTCCAAAAGAGCAAGTAAAGGGCAGAATCATTATGCAAAGGATAAATTATCAATCAGATATCCTGTTTTTAAGTTATACTTATATGTCAGTATAGTCAGCATGAGATTGGCTTGGACTTTAAAGGAAGGCAGCCAATGCTAATACTTCAAAATAGTTGTATTGAACTTCTGTTAGGTAATGAATTTCTTTCCCGATCAAGCCTCAATATTTTGCACTAGTTCAGCTCAGGGCAGCCATACATAGAGGGTATGGTACATGAATCACTGCTGTTGTTTAAAAATAACCACAGCTGACAAACCAGTTAGAACTGGGGAATCAGGGTTCCTATTTACAGAGGCTACTTGAGCCTCCATTGATAATCACACATCTAGGAACACACACAGCCTATGCAGCTGCTCCATCTGATAGGAATGCAAATTCATCCAGATTCATTCACTTCTAGATATTTTATGGTAAATGTATTAAATGTATCATAAATTACTTCAGTGCCTCTTTTATGCTTCCTGAATGGAACAGAAACTCCTGACAATTCTGTGATTAATTTTGCATTGTTAGAACCCACTGAGACCTTCTCTTCCTCTCTGTGTATCTGCATCTTTGTATGTCTATGTCTCTCTGTTCTTCTCTCTCTCTCTCTCTCTCTCTCTCTCTCTCTCTCTCTCTCTCTCTCTCTCTCTCTCTCTCTCTCTCTCTCTCTCTCTCTCTCTCTCTCTCTCTCTGTGTGTGTGTGTGTGTAGATATATAGTTAAAGAAGACAACTTTCACTTATCATCTATCAACAGACGATGTTGGGATTTTAATGTGAAGCAGAAGATACAAATTCCACCAAGCCGGGGAGAATAACCAAACTTTAGAAAACAGACTCAAGATTCAGAAGGACCTTGACAGGCTTAAATACTGAAGCATATCCAACAAACTGCAATTCAGAGGCAAGAAAAACCAAATGCACAAATATATAATAGGTGGTACCTGGCTTAACAACAGTAACCATAAGAGAGATCTAGGTGTCCCAGTGGAGATTTTGAAAAAGAGATTGTCCAGAATGGTATAAGGTCTCCTGCTTGAGCAGAGGGTTGGGCTGGAAGGCTGAAGATCCTTTCCAACTGTGGTATTCTATATTCTGTATAAATACTTTGGCCCAGTAGAATGTCTTACAAATATTGCTTGGTTGCCCCATCTTCAATATCAACTATCTTTTGAGAGCAGGAAGGGATGATGTCAGCCTTTATTTATAACCTGTCACAAGTTTGATCTGTCTGTGCATTTTCCTGCTGTCATTTGAAAGCAGTATTTTCTTCGCCTGTTGCCTCAAGAGTCCTTGTCTTTTGCAACTGGAGCACTTTACTTCATAACAGGCTAAGTCATATCAGTTCCTTGGTTGCTTCAGAGAGGAAAGAGTGCCCCTTCAGCTGAAACAATAGTTGCCTTTATCTATAAGCTCTTCTAAGACCATCTCTTCAGTGCTAAGATAGCACAAGGAATAAGAGTTATCTAGCACATTACTGATTCAAAATACAAGAGAAACATTGCTCTTATTTTTAAGTAGTGTTTCCCCCCCATAGCTAGCTAGCTTTTCTTAGCTTGTTGAAGTGAGTTGGAAACTGTCGTCAAGCCGGGCAAATGCCTTTCTTTGGTTAGTGAGCCATGCGAGACCATACATGGCCAGAAAGTCAATAAGAGAACAATAGCTTGCGTTCTCATTGTTGCCTGGTTAGCTTATACCATTGATGGTTTAAATTATATGATTCATTGTGTGCCAGATAGTGTACAGTTTTGTAATTATGGAATAAAAAATGATAAATAAGTAAGTAAATAAGTACAAGATTGCCTGTTTATTTATTTATTTTTAATCAGTCACTTAAGTAAAATAATTTCTGATCTAGAGGAAAGAAAATGACTGCCCATTGCTTTTCTAGGACAGAAAACTGGGAGTGCACAACAGCTGGAGAATCATCTGATGGGAGAATGAGGCAATAGAATAGAATAGAATAGAATAGAATAGAATAGAATAGAATAGAATAGAATAGAATAGAATAGAAGGGACCTTGGAGGTCTTCTAGTCCAGCCCCCTGCTCAAGCAAGAGAATCTATACCATCTCAGACAGGTGAATGTCCAGTCTCTTCTTAAAAACTTCCAGTGATGGAGCGCCCATGATTTCTGGGGGTAAGCTGTTCCACTGGTTGATTATCCTCATTGTCAGGAAGTTTCTCCTTAGTTCCAGGTTGCTTCTCTCTTTGATCAGTTTCCAACCATTGTTTCTTGTCCTTCCCTTTGATGCTTTGGTGAACAATGTGGCTCCCTCTGCTTTGTGGCAGCCCCTCAGATACTGGAACACTGCTATTATTTCTCCCCTATTTCTTCTTTAGCTTATTAAGAAAATCCATGTCATTCTTACACGTCAGGGAAGCTAACTTATAGTCAGTGATAATCCAAAAACCTTGCCACATGTGTCTAGGGTTCATAGGATCTTGAAAAAAATTCTGCACTTTCTGACTATAGGCCTGCTTTGCTGTTTTTATAGCTCATCGCAAATCAGCTCTTCCTGTGGTAAGTGCTGCCACATTGCCTGATTTAAAAGCACAGTTTCTCACCTTCAACTTCTCACGGACCTCCTGAGACATCTAAGGTTTCTCATTTGCCCACATAACAATAGTCTTAAGAACCCTGACATCCTTCATACACTTTTGAATATAAGCAGACACAGTAAAAGCATACTTGTTCGCATCAGCATGCTGTCCATTTGTTGCAGCCTCTTTAAATATGTTCCAATTTGTGTGCCCAAAAGAATCTTGTAGAGTTTCCATAGCTCCTGCTGGCCACACTCTCACCTGTTTTATAGTTGGTCTCTCTCTAATTAACAAAGGCTGACATAAGCATCACAGAAACATGATCTGAAGAGCCAAAATGAGGGCAAGGGGCAGCCTTAAATGTTTTCTCGATGTTAGAGTAAACTAAATCCAGAGTATTCACATCTCTAGTAGCAAAATCCACATATTGATGAAAATTAGGGAGGCTGCTTTCAAGTCAATCGATTGAAATCCTCTACCACAATGAAAACCTCCTCTGAATGGGTAGTTTGCAAGTCATTGATAGTGCGATAAAGAGCACCCAGGGCTCATTCTTGTGGGCACCAGCTATGATTAGAATGATAGTGAATTCTCTTGGCAAATAAAAGGGTCTATGTTTAGCAGTCAAACATTTGACATCAGGAGAGCACTGGCTGGAGACTACCTTAGCATTAGTACACCATCTCTCATTAATATGAATATGCACAACCCCGCCACAGGATTTTCCATTCAGCTCCTGTCCAGCCAAAATGTTGAAAAGTCCATCATACTGATGGCATTGTCTGGAATAGATGACTTTAACCATGTTCTGTGTCATGATTATAGCACAACAGTCTCTCATCTCCCTGTTCATGGCAATCATAATTCAGATTGTTCATTTTTGTCTCTCAGAAGAGAACATTGGCAAACAGGACAAATGGAAATGGTGTAATATGTGGATTAGCCCTCAGTGTGTATCCCTGCACAACAACCATGCCTTCTTTTTCGGTCACAGCTCTTCCATCTTTTCCTTAAAGGGGCATTGCTCCCACTCACCCCCAGGTCTTGCTGCCGCTGCCTCCAACTCCTCCAGAAACCTCCCTCCCCTTTTCTGGACCTGCCGACAGTCACATACAATTCCTTCGCCCCATAAGCCTCAGGATCTCTCCTCCTCTGCCTCCTTCAAAAACAGCCCTGGTTGGTAAGAGAATCCATTGCTGCGCTAACAGACAGATCTTGCTGCTGGCAGAACAATTCCAAACAGCGCAAACAACTTTTAACAGTCTCACCAACAGTTCCTAAATAGTTAAAAATTCACAATGCCAGTAAAGACTGTCGGTCATATCTTAACTTAGTCACACTACCTTGCTCAAATACATTAAAACCTTCAAAAACATGAGGCCTATATACCTTATAAACTTCTAAAAAATTTTCACCATCAAGAGCCAATGCAGCCGCAGCCAAACAAGGTGCTGCCATCTTGAAAATTTAAAAAATAAATAATTGGTATCTTCATTTTCTAATAAGGATGACATACAAGAACAAGTTTTAAAAAATATAGTGCCCTCCCCCCCAAAATTAGCACTGAATGAAGCAGCAGTGTTCTAATCCTAGCCTCCCCCCCCCAGCTGCAAAGACAGCAGTTCTGATAGTCACCTTCTGGCCAACTGCCTGATTATAGTTGGGACTGTCATGTCAAAGTATTTCCCAGAGATTTCATTTTGTAGAGCATTTTTGATTACCATAATAAGAGATAAATATTCTTGCACATGAACACAATGTTTGGAATACCCAATTCATGTATGCCTTGTTATTCCATTTTATAAAACATATTTTTAAAAAGCCTGTTTGTAAAGTGGCAGAATTTGTATTCTCTTGATAGAAACTAGATCTTTTTACACAGAAAAGGAATGCTAACTTTATTGTACAAGATACATTTGTTTTGATAAGCCCTCAAATTTGTGTTGATGAATAAAAATCTGGAGGAAAATTTACTTATTCAGACTAATAGAGAAAAAAAATAAGAAAATGTTCTTGGATTCAGTGAAATTTATGCTTCATTTGTCAGTGTGGTGAGAACTTTAAATATGAGAAAAACTAAACAAAAAAGTCATTCAGCATTTTTTTATATATACTTGAGTTGGAGAAAAATGACAGGGATTTGACTTTCCTCTTGAAAAAAAATATTCTACATGCCTCTGCAACTATCAGAACAATGATGTATTTATGGATATATACATCCTGCTTTTGAATAACAGATATATAGTAGGTGCTTCTAGGCAGAAACATAAAACTGGCCTTTTCACTTGTATCACTAAGGTATGATATGTACTATCTGGTAACAGAGTCCTTCAGCCACTATTCAAAAGCATGTTAGCTCTCTTTCTGTCTGGGCAGTTTATGCCCTTTAATCTTTGTTTCAGTGGCTCTAACATGGACACCAATTCCCTTCTGATATACGTTTTATAACACTGACAAAGCTTCTCTGTGTTTAACAATGAGGAACGGATTGGTGTACTGTAGTTCTACAGAGCAAACAATGACAAACATTAGCTGAAAACTGAGAGGAAAATAACTAAATGGGTTTTGTCAAGTCTCAAGCTTTAGTTCATTTTTGATTTAAAAAAGGATA
>NW_015386230.1:165982-210288 GCF_001527695.2 Protobothrops mucrosquamatus
ATGGATTTAATGTGCCTTGTTTTGTTCTGCTCACTTTACCTATAACTTAATGTCCATAAATTATAAGGCACAAGTACCTATGATTATACCTTAGGATATGTCTACTTCATGAGCTATACTGGTTGCCAGTTGACTTTCAAATGAGTTCAGGGTGTTGGTTGCCACCTGTAAATCCTTCATGAGTTAGATAATTCAACTTGCCTTCTCCCAATCATGACTTCCTTCTCCCAGTTAGATCTGTCTGCCACACAATCTATGGGTTCTTCTTCTTCTTGTGCCATATCCGTTATCGACATTGGCAATCATGTTGGTGATCCTGTTTTTATCAGCAGCCGCACGAAAAAGTGCTGCTGAGTTTTGTCCAAACCAGTCCCTTAGATTTTGAAGCCACAATGTTCTTCTTCTGCCTGGACCTCGTTTGCCTTCAATCTTTCCCTGGAGGATTAAATGGAGTATGCTGTATTTTTCTGGGTATCGCACCACATGTCTATGGTTGCCCATCTCAATTATCATGTTTAGAGGCCACAGAACATGTATTTTCATTTGTCATCCTTCTTCTATGGAACAATATCCTCCAGATATTCGAATGCCCCCTCAGCCTAGCTTTTAAAACATTGGCGGGAACCTGGTTAGTTTACCAAACCATGGAAGCTGGGTTGTTATAGCTATCCCTTCAGATAATCATTTGATTTCTATTGTATTGAATATCCCTTTTAATATATGCAAGGCCCAAGATGATTTAAAGGACTATCACCCAATAAACCTTCTTTCAGTCATCTACAAGATTTTCACCAAGATAATAGCAAAAGAAAATATTGAGAACATTAAATGATGCACAGCCAAAGGGGCAGGCAGGGTTCAGAAGTGGCTATAGCACAATGGATGACATCCGGGTTGTTCAGCAAGTTATTGGAAGGCACAACGAGTACACCATGCCTCTGCGCATGGCTTTCATTGATTACAAAAAGATGTTTGACTCAGTATTCCAGCAAGCAACAATTAATGCATTGCTTAACCAAGGCGTAGACACTGCTTACATAAACTTACTACAATCAATATATGAAAAAACAATGGCAACAATTTGCCTTAATGATCTTAAAGTGGAAATCAACATAGAACGAGGTATACAACAAGGTGATACAATATAATCTATCCTTTTCTCAGCTTGCCTTGAAAAAGTATTTCAGAAACTGGACTGGGCGAAAAATGGAATAAAAATCAATGGCTCCTATTTAAATCACTTAAGACTTGCAGATGATGTTCTCTTTTTACAAGATCCAGAAAAGCTACAAAGACAAGAGCTGCACAGGAGAACCATTTGGCTTAAAATATAAATAAATCAATAAATAAAACATATTTGGAGAAGAACAGACATAGTAGACCACTACATATACCTTGGCCAATGGAAGGTGATATCATAAAGGAAATTGAATGGTGTGTTAAATGTGGTTGGCAGGCATTCAGCTAGCTAAACATAATCTTCAAGAACAACTTCCCCCTATGCCTGAAGACAAAAGTTTTTGATCAGTATGTGCTCCCTGCTCTAACATATGCTGGTGAAACATGGACACTAACCTCACATTTGCTACAAAAGCTAGGAGTGGAAAGATACCTGTTCAACATTACAAGAAAGACCTACACATGGATCAGAGGACAAACGAAAATATACAATATCATCGAGAGAGTAAAATAATTGAAATGGAAATGGGCTGTTACATAGCAAGAAGAACTGATGGTAGGTAGATCAAGGCAGTTATAGAATAGTCACTTGATAAAAAGCATTCATGAGAGACCTAAAATAAGATGTATTGATGACATCAGCAAGTATTGCAGGCCCAATTGACAAAAGAAAGGTCAGGACCGTATTGATTGGGAACACGTGGAAGAGGCTTGTATCCTGTGGTGGATAGACAATCACTAAAATGATGGTGATGATATGCAATTACAATGTATAGTTTATTTTTAAATTTGATAATATGCTTTGTAATCCTAGATTATGTATTTGCAGATTTGTATTCCACTCAGCAGCTGATTGGAGAGTATCAGCACTGTAAATAAGCAAATTCACAATATATTTCATATGTACATGATTTCAAGTTTTAACGCTGAATAATTTGTTAAATGAAACCTTACTTAATCCATCTAAGATATTGCTATGCCTCTAACCTTTCTTTTCCCATGGTTGGAATCACCTGGTTTTAAGTCGGTTAAGTTATTCTGTGTGCAGGTGAATGGGTGCTTACATAATGTATGATCAATTGTTTTTGCTCCAGTAGATGCAGCATGCACTCTTCTGCCCTGATTTGCCTCCATGATCTTAATATATAGGACATAAATGCCTTGGTTTGCTCCCTCCCTTCCAGTTTTGTATTAGCTATTTATAACACATTTCAGCATTTCAAAATACATTGTATATATAAATTTGATTTATAGAGGTAGCAAGTATCTGAATATCACTGACCTGTGGGACTAAACAGCAGGGAAAGGCTATGGTTATCCTATATGAGTTGGAAACATATGAGAAATATTTGACTTCCAAACAGAATGTTAGTATAAATGAAGCTTTGACTTGAAGTAAAGGGTCTTCAAACAATAGACATAAATCTCTTAATCTACTAAAGAGCAACAGATCACTTTAGTCATCCATGCCAGCTTTCCACATGTTAATTCATGACTTTTTTCAAAAGAAAAGAGAGTCTGAATGAAAATGTTAATGTTTTTACAAACATACATTTTATGTACTTCATCTTAAAATATGCATCGTAGTAAACATTTCAGCCTAAAATATCGTCTGTCTCATATGTTTTTTGAGCCAAAAACTGTAATGCAACATTCAGAGATGTGTGAAAATTGAAGGATAACTGCAGTCCAATACATGTTTTTACTCATGAAGAGGAAACTATTTAATTGGTTTATTTAAAATATGGATAGAATTAAAAACTTTGAGAATCTAGTGTTCTTATTGGCTTTATCCTCTGATAAAAATATATAATTACAGATTAAAGTTGCATTTATTTATACAAATAAAAATAAAGTTTATTGTTAAAGACAACATACATTCTAAATTTATGTGTGTTACTTTATTTTCTTCTTTTCTAACTGCCCAGTTTTTTTATTTATAACCTTAATTCGTTAATTAGTTCTCTGGGCGGATTACATGATAATTTAAAAATAACATAAGTATTAAATCAGTAAAACAAACAAAACCCCCAAGTAAATAATTCATCTGGAAGACTTTTTAAAGTGGAGTTCTGTGCATACTAATATGCAAATGTATTACAGCCATTGTAGCTTACTCTCAAGTAAGTACTCATAAGATTAGAAACTGAAATGCAATTCTACATGCCTGTTTGAACATAGCCAGATATTGATTTTCAATAGTACTTTATGAGGCTCATTTAAGAACAGACATGTCTTATATTATACTATTTTTAATAATATTTTAATCAGCATTGCATCCCTAGTTCTCATCTATAGCCTCACAACAACAAATTCATTATTTTAATAGCTTATGTAGTGCTCTTTAAAGACTATGACTCTAATTTACCTATGCAATTATTCTCTTCTCACCCAAACATTACCGTATATAAGTTTCTAACCTCCAAGATCTACTTATTATTCTTCACCTGCTTCTTTTATTATGAGTCATTATAAATCATTTAAAAATTATAATGTTATTATCCATATCTATCCTCTTATTCAGCAATTTCCCTGCCAACTCATACTATTAACTGAAGTCACTTTTTCTTTCATCATTTTTTTAAAAAAAATAATCAGGCAAGTAGTATGCTTGGACATATGCTGAAAAAGAGACAAGTAGCTGGTGAGGAATGTATAATATATTATTTCTAAATAATCCTTCCTTCCTTCCTTCTTTCTTTCTTTCCTTCCTTCCTTCCTTCCTTCCTTCCTTCCTTCCTTCCTTCCTTCCTTCCTTCCTTCCTTCCTTCCTTCCTTCCTTCCTTCCTTCCTTCCTTCCTTCCTTGCTTGCTTGCTTGCTTGCTTGCTTGCTTGCTTGTTTACAGAAGTGGGTTGTTACTGCCTTCTTCCTTGGGCTGAGATAGCCTGGCCCAGTGATGGCGAACCTTTTAGAGACCGAGTGCCCAAAAACTGGCCCTGCCCCTGCCCCTGCTCCTGCCCTGCCCCTGCCCCACCCCCACCCCATCCACCACCTTGCCTGCCCACAAGGCCATTCACTGCCTCCATGGCCCGTCGCAGATCGCCCTGGTAGCCCAGCAGCACCATGGCAGCCATGCCCTCTGCCTGCGCCGTGCAGCATCAACTGTGCGCGATGGGGCGTGAGGGCAGAGTCTTGTCCATGCTGCCTCGCTGCCATGTCCTTGGCTGCACTACTCTTTTTTGGCCACGCTTGGGGGTGACTCTCCTCCAGGGGGGCTGCTGGTGAGGGGGTCATGGGGGGAGGCAAGGCTGGTGCAAGGGCACGTGTGCCCACAGAGAGGGCTCCGAGTGCCGCCTCTGGCACGCGTGCCATAGATTCGCCACCACTGGCCTGGCCCAAGGTCTTCCAACTAGTTTTGTGTGCCTAAGGTGGAACTAGAATTAGAGTCTGTGGGAGGCAACATTCCAAATAATAATATTCATCATCATCACTACCACCACCACCACCACCACTACCATCATCATCATCTCCAAGGGAGAGCAATCAGACAGAAGCACAGAATGTTGGCAGTTGTCTCAGTCTAAAGTTCCCTTCGTCCTGATCATCTGGGAGGGACATATGCACCAGCCCTGCATTTTCCAGGACCGTCATATACATGAACACACAGAGACCCAACAAAAGATTAGATCAGAAATACATGAGAGAGATTCTATATGTGACTTCTTTATCAATAAAAATACTGAAATTAGTATGGCCATAGTTGTTAAAAAGGTGGGAAAGACTTCCAGAAGCCGGGCTCTGCACACTTTCCCCTCTTGTATGGTGACAGAAAAAAATAGGTATTAGTGGTCTCCATTCAGTGCTCAAGCCACAATGTTAATCCACTATATAATCCAAATATTTCTATTTTTTTCGGATAGTAGACCTCCAATAGGATAGCTTTTAGATATATATCAGTGTTTAAATATATATCTAATTTGATTATATCTCATGATCACTAGGCTGTGTATAATCACAAACTCCTCCCATATCCTATTACTACTACTACTACTAATAATAATAATAGTAAAGTTGGAGGGGACCTTGGAGGTCATCTACTCCAACCCCCTGCTTAGGCAGGAAACCCTATACCATTTCAGACAAATGGCTGTCCAGTCTCTTCTTGAAAACTTCCAGTGTTGGAGCATTCACTGCTTCTGGAGGCAGGTTGTTCCACTGGTTAATTGTTCTAACTGTCAGGAAGTTTCTCCTTAGTTCTAGGTTGCTTCTCTCTTTGGTTAGTTTCCACCCATTGCTTCTTGTCCTGCCTTCAGGCGCCTAGGACTCCTCTATCTCCACATTTGTCTCTTAGTCCAGCAAAAAAATTGTTGTCTGCAGTAGCAGAAAAGAGATTGCTGGTTATATAAATCCTTATAATAATGTCCATCTGTGAACTTGAAGATAAGAAAAATATTCATGCAACTCTGTTTCTGTCTGTGTGTACCTATGCAAATTAATACATGAGTATACATCTCTCCATACAAACACGTTATGCATATAGATGTATGTAAGTCAGACCACTTTGAGTAGAATGACAGTATGATAATCAATGTGAAGTTTACAGTCATAACAGGAAATCATGCTATTTCTGCATAAAGGCTTTGTTTTAAAAGACAGTGTGCATATCATTAACCTAGATTCCATTTTCACATTCTCTGTATTATTCCTGCCAAGAAATACAGTATACACTAGGTAAAGGCAATATGTTGGCATAAGGTTTAAAAATATATACATCTACTGTATATCTCCATCCTGGGTTTTTTCAGTTGTATTGCTTTCCTGTAAATAGATCATTATCATAAGGTTGTAAATGTGATATAAACACAGACGTTACACGTTTGGGTGCTCCATGTTATGAAACTGCTTCAAACTGATGAAATCCGATTATTTCTTCTTTATTGAAAGTCATGTCTACCTGACTTCAAGGAATCCTAATACTTGTATTGGAAGCAAATAAATAAACAAACCAGCATTAGTTTAAACCTAGCACTTTCAGGCTCATCCTGAGATGTCTAGGGTACACTAGAAATTCATCAAGAGATTCATAATGAAAACATAGGAAATAGATAAGGAAATTCCTTACAGGACAACTTTCTCATCACTCAGCAATCATTTCCCATTCTGTGTTTTGAAGCATTGAAATATTCAAGGACATAGTTTTTTTTTTTAATAATACAGGACAGTATCCAAGTGGTTTGTCCATTTTTTAAAGATCAGGGTTAGTAGCTTGCAGTCACCAAAAGGGCATACAGTATTTTTGTAATATTGGAGCTTAGTTTGACCATGACAGAAGAAATCTAACCTTCTCTTACTTTGATGCAGTACAATCCCTAATTTAGAAATAATTAAAGAAACATAATCCCTACAGAATTGTTGCCTCTCTGGATGTCTTGATGAGGAAAAGGCAGAAAGTGAAAGAAAAAGGGAGAAAAGAAAAGCAATGGAATAAAGGAGAATAAATAAGAATCAATCACCTCTGTGACAGGGATAGTGAATGAGTGCTAAAGGAATGGATAGAAAAATGAAGGAATAGTTTTGTTGCAATAACTGAATGTCTTTCCATAGGATTCACATATGTCCTTCACTAAATTTCTTTTGAAAGAACGTACTAATATTTTGTTGCATTTTGCAGATAGAAAACTGTGTGGTTGATAGTTACTATTGTTAAATTATGATAGTATTAATACAGTGAATAAAATAAAATTCTCTTTATAAATATATAAAGTTCTACTAGAATCTAGAGTATTCCAAATAATTTCACATGGCACATTTACAAATAAATTGAAAATTAATGTGCAAATAATTTTCATTGCGAGCTAATTCTTATTTTTTGAAGAATATATACACCAAGGGGTCTATGTCTTTCTTTAACAGGCAAGGATAGCTCCCATTAATTTTAATGGGAGTTACATTTGTACATCAATGGAAGAATTAACTCATGAGTTAAAGTTGATGACAAGGATTGCACTTGTGGCTTTGATTTGAAAATGTACCCTATCTCTTGATATTTATCACTTTTTAATTGTGCCTTTACAGTTCAAGTAATTTGCAACTCATTGTTATTCCTATTACTACATGACAAAGATAAATGAAATTATATAGTCTATTTTATGAATGTCATGATATTCTTAGCTGATTAAGCTGAATTGTAAGAGCAATACCATAATTAATAATCTATGCTGATCAAGTTAGTTGCACCAAAACCATAGTGGTATCAGATTGTGATTATTATTATTTTTTTCAAGGTGGTCAATTTTTTCCCATCTCATGCAAAGAATGCATTATCAATTGTAGTAATGTATCACGACTATTTCACATTTTAAGCACAGTATTTAGTTTTCATTGAATATATACTAAACTAATGCCTAAAAATAAATCCTAAATGCCTAAATCGCTATAAATGCCTAAATAAATGCCTAAATTGCTATAAATATAGCTGGAATGAATGTTAACTTTCTTCAGGGTCAAAAATTCCTTTCCAGATATCCAGCACATTGATTAGACTCTTAGATTCATGGAAACTATAGCAAAACTGTTATGGATACAAAAACAAACTGATATTTTCCATTTAAACTAAATATAAGTGGAAAAACAAGAAAATGAGAAAAACCACAACTGAAGATTCATCCAACATTGGAAAAAAAGATATATTACTAATGATATCAAACTGAAAATTTAAACTAGAAGAATATGCAGCAATGGCAAAATTAACAGCACATGTTCACAATAGAGTAGACTCAAGCAGAATGTTTTTCATATATATCACATATTATACAGCAAGGCAAATGTAAAGTATGTTTTTAAGGGAGAAAAGAATTGATTAAAGACAAAGTTAGAAATATATGGAAAAATTGTTTATAAATATTGCATATTGGTCAGTACAATGAAGAGGAACTATCTTGCTGGGTGATTGATTCCAAAGCTGAACTGCTCTTAGGACTTAGGTAGTTTTATCTTTTTTTTTTTTTTTTTTTTTCAAATATAATTTTTTATTATTTTCATCATAAAAAAAAAGCACATCACAAATACATCACAGTGTAAAAACCCTACCCCCCACCCCCCACCCCCGGACTTCCTAAACCTAATCCCAGGATACTATTCAACTAAAAGTAAACTAGTATTAATATCCCTAACTCCACAAAATATTATTCTACATAAGTAGTTTTATCTAATCCTTGGAATATTCTCTCCTATAACATAAATCTATTATTTTGAGTTCTACACTGTGAAATGATAGGACTGATCTTGACTTTCCATGTGACATCCTTTCAGGTATTTGAAGAGTGCTGTCATCTTTCTTCTCAATACTCTTTCTCTATGGCTAAATACATCGGTTCTTCAGTCTCTCTTCATAGATCTTAGATTGTAGGATAAATTAATCCATATTGCCCTTTTCTGAACCTATTCCTGTTTCTCTGAACTTGCTTAAGTGTGGTGCCAAGAACTCCACTCTGTACTCAAAGTACGGTCTGACCAATGTAGAACAAAATTGAATGATTGTTTCCTGCTATATGTTAATTACATATCTGCTGGTACAGTCTAAAATTTCATTTTTATAGCCACATAAAACTACTGCTATCTTTTTGAAAACCAATTTGGTGTAGTGGTTAAGATAGGAGACTGTGAGTTCTAGTTCTACTGGCCTGACGTCAGCTGGGTGGGGACCCTTTGTCCAGTCACTCTCTCTCTCAGTCCTAGGAAAAGCAATAGCAATAGCAATAGAACTTAGACTTATATACCACTTCATAGTGCGTTACAATCCTTTCTAAGCAGTTTACAGAGTCAGCATACTGCCTCCAACAATGTGGGCCCCCATTTTACTGAGCTCAGAAGGATGGAAGGCTGAGTCAATCTTGAGCCAGTGAGTATCGAATTCCTGGCAGTGAGCTGAATTAGCCTGCAATACTGCATTCTAACTACTGCACCACCACAGCTGAACTGAAGCTACAAAAAGACCCCTATATTTTTTAATTCTCCAGACTCCTTTGAATATGTAGGTTTACCACTTTCTCAACAACCTTTCAGAAAAAGGGCCCCATTATGACTTTATGAAGAAAATATGGACAACTATTCCATTCAAGTCACGTGGAACAATACCCTCTCACAAAGAATTATTTGCCACTGCTCAGACCCTGCTACAAGTCACATCATAGGAGGTCTTGATCAACCAGGAAGTCATAGATCTCAATAAGACTTAGCCCTGGTGATTCTTTATAAGGCTAGAACAACCAAGTCTTCAATTATGATAATGATGATGAACTTATTTTGGGAGATGGAAGTGTTTGGATTTTCACTCTCAGATTAAAAAAAAAATGTCTAAGTATTTTGCTAGAATCAGTTTTAGTTCTGAGAACTGCAAATTAGAAGACAAAAGAAATTAAATAGTATTCTGCCCCTAGCTTCAAACGTCTTAACAGGTTGACAATTTTATTCTATCATCCACTAGAATTGGAAATAAATGATATTTATTTCCAAGCAAATGCATTTGATATCAGAATATTGATACTTCTCCTCTGTGAAATATCAATGTAAGCAAAAAATATAGATGGAATTAACTATAGCAAGAAACTTGCAGTTTGTGTGCTGATCAGATGACAAATATATAGAAGATGAGATTGTTTTGAGTAATACCTGAAGTACATTTGAGTATGGTAGAATATGAAAATGCTTAGAAATATGAACATTTTTTATTATTTCTGAGAGGGTGGGAAAAATGCAGAAATATCAAAATCAAAGCTTAATGCACCAGTAAAAAGCCTCCTAATACAACCACTGTATATTAATCATTTCAGGGAAGACAGTTCAAGATGTATGATAGCTGTATGGTGACTATGCTTGTATATTCAGTTTAGATATAGATTTGGGAGGAAGAATGATATTGAATCTTCAAGCTAGCAGGCAAATATTTTACTGGCAAGTTTCTTTGTGTCCTTCCCTTTTTTTGTAAAGGATGAAATGTGATTAAAGAAAGAGGGAAATGTATTTAAGATTTATTTCTTACATACACAATAAACATATACCATGGGATCTGGAACTCCAAGGAATTTTGAAAATAAATTTCCATTAAGAAAATAAAATGTACCTTATAAGAGCCATTCTAGAGAAGAGAGTAATCATAGACTACTGTTGAAGAATGATTGACTATATATATCAGGGTGTGTCAAACTGGCGGCCCACGGGCCAGATATGTCACGTGCAGGCCACGTCCACCCTGTCTCCGCAAAGGTAAAAAATGTCATGATATGTCATGATATGTCACGTGACACGATCGAGTTTGACACCCATGATATATATAATTCCCATATTCCTTCTCAGTAACACCTAAAATGTGACACATATCATAGCATTATAGCATTTGAATATCGGTCTTCTCCACCTCTTTGTTGTTGGCTGTTGATTGGGTGATTGGACCATTACATCACAACATGAGTTACTTTCTGTTACTGCAGTTGTTATTGTCATTGATGCTGCTGCTAAAGATGATGATTAGTCTTCCCTTTAGAAAATTATTTAGGCTTCTCCAAAAACGGCAACCCTGGGAACTGATAGGGTTTGGGTAAAAAACCAAGTGATTGGATGACAGGAATCAAGTGAAAGTTTTGATTTAGGTTCCCCTGGCTGAGGTACCACAACTCACCTATCAATACATAGATTTATTGGTGAAAATATATCAGGAATTGTTTGTGATATCGCCTGCAATTTGCCTGAAGCAATCTCCTTTTTGTCAATAGTCTTATAAATCTTGGTGGTATTTTCTGATCTTTTTCAAAGATCCAAGATAATCACCACGAAAGAAAATGTCATCTTTCTTCTCCAAAAAAAAAGCAGGTGAAAAATTGTTTATTGAAGTCCTCTATGAAACCACAAACCTTATTATTAATGGAGCAGCAACATGTTCTATATTGACTAATTTAAACAGATATTGGAATCTACTCTGTGTCTAATGCAGTGGTTCTCAACCTTTTTAATGCCGCGACCCCAACCGGTCGTAAGTCGAGGACTAAACCGGTCGTAGGTCGAGGACTAAACTGGTCGTAAGTCGAGGACTAAACTGGTCGTAAGTCAAGGACTACCCAACTGGTCGTAAGTCGAGGACTTTCCCTGCTCGGGAGCGCCGCGCATGCGTGGTTCCGCCCCCTGTGCCGGCCGAGGCGTAGCTGGCAAGCGGCAGAGACGGAGCAGGCCGACCACCAGCTGGCCCAGCCCAAGGGAGGTAAGGCACCCGCCGGAAAAGGGGGAAAAATGGTGGACAAAAAAATGGCGGACAGCCTTGCTTGGCGACCCCCGTGAAATGGTTGATCGACCCCAAATGGGGTCCCGACCCACAGGTTGAGAACCACTGGTCTAATGGCTTGACATGACCATAAAAGCTTAGTGAGGAGAGATTACTTGGGCAGTCGGTAAGACTGGCTCCTTCATTTTTCATAGTGCTCTTCACTGCCATCTAGTGTCCAGAAAGTAAAAGGAAAATAGGATGAATTATTACTACTCACAATTATTATTAGTCTACAAGATGACAGTAGCGAGGAGATATTCTGCCACATGTGGTCTGCAGGTGTTTACATTCAAAGAGTTGGATTTGGTTTGTCTTCAGAGCACCAATGGAACAACCTGCCTCCAGAAGCGGTGAATGCTTCAACACTGGAAGTTTTTAAGAAGAGACTGGACAGCCATTTGTCTGAAATGGTGTAGGGTTCCTGCCTGAGCAGGGGGTTGGACTCGATGACCTCCAAGGTCCCTTCCAACTTTATTATTATTATAATAATGTTTACAGGACCAGGGATTTGCAATCACTACCAGAACCTTGTCATTTTTTTGTTCACTAGGACTGAATGCCCAGATCCCACTTTTGAAAACTATCTATTATTATAAATCCTTCACCCTGGGAAATTTTATGTACTTGCACTGTCTTCTAATGGGAAATCATTCAGCAAATATAGGACTTAAGCAGTCAAAGTGGTGCTTGTTTGTTTGTGACTGTGGCTCCTCCAGTCTTTCAGGATTTTCTTTAAATTCTTTTAATGTTAGCTGTAGTTAAAACTGGCAAGGGAGATGGGGATAGGTTTTAATCTATAGGTTTGCTGGTTGCTCACAGCTAAAGGACCAGTTAGATGTTTTTCATGCTTTGGGTCACTTTGCCTGAGAAAACAGGGGGAGACTGTGTAAATCAGTTCCCAACCTTCCTTTCTTGCACCATCATCATGTGAGAGCTATAGCAAAGGTAGGAAAAAAAAACACCTCTCGTTAAAAAGACTCCAAAATAGGTGTTACATCAGACATGTCAAACACAAGGCCTGGGGGCCAGATGCAGCCTGCGAAGTGGTTTCATGTGGCCCGTGAAGCCATCCTGGAAACAGTGAGGGAACGGCCCCTGCTGCCTTGGCCCTGGCCCAGGCCAGCTGGGAGCCAATGTACAATTTTGTGGTGGCCATCTTGGCACTTGCCCCGGTGGACCATGCCTTGGCATTTGCCCCGGTCCCACCCCCTTCTGCCAGAGAACCTCAGATCTGTCCCACTCCTGCCCAGGCCCCCATGATGCGAATGATGTAGTACTGGCCACACCCACCCAGTAGGCCACACCCACTCCATCCACGCCCACCCAGTAGGCTGCACCCACTCTGGCCACACCCACCCAGCCCCCCAAGGGCAACCACAATGCTGATGCGGCCCTCAGTGAAATTGAGTTTGACACCCCTGTGTTACATACTCATTATGTTTAGATTCATCCTACTATATAGCTCCTTCAACAACATCCATTCAAGTCATCAGTATACAGCTCAATAGTAAAACATTTATTCCAACAATAAAAAAATATATAATTACTCAGCTCTTTAAGTAAAAACCACTTAAACAAATAGCTAGAGAAATATAATTGATGCATATACTATATTCCCACTGATTTATATTCATTGAAATTAATTGCACAGGTCCACAAATATGTGTTCAAACCTTTAAAGTATAGTTTAAATAAATATCAAATAAAAGGACAATATCAGTCATGGATTAAAAAAAATCATTTGAGGCATAAAGGATCAGAGTGAAGGTTTGTTCTTCGAGCTTGTGGCTTGGTTTCCAAACATTTTGTCACCAGGTTAGGTAACATCTTCAGTGGAGCTTAGGGGATGCAGTGTCAATGTTCTTCTGTTTATAAGGGATTCATGTGGTCAGTAGGTCTTGTGATGGTGAGGTCACATCAGGTGAAGGTACCATCAAGTCAGGGTCTTGTGATGTGGGTGTGTCAAGTGAGAATTTTGTGGTGGATCTTGTGATGGATCAGGTATGAGTCACCAGTGTGAGTCTTGTGATGGTTCTTGTGATGTTATATCAGGTGAGGGTCATTGTGAAGTGAAGTGCTGGTTGGGGGGCTTGCATGGGTTGATTGAGGGTCAGTGCTGTCTCTAGTTGGCTGTGTGGTTGATTTGGATTCTGAGGGTTTCATAGGCTGGTTGTGGGTCAATGTGTCTGTTGATGGAATTGCTTGTGGAGTTTCAGGTTTCGATGAACTCATGAGCATGGTGGGTGGTAACATGGCTGATGATTTTTGTGTTGCTCCAATTGAACCATGTTGTTTGGTGTCAGTCTGGTGAGAGATTAAGGATTTGGGATCGTGGCATTTGACTGCCAGACCGTGTTTGTGGATCCTGGTTTTCAATTGGCATGATGTTGCCCCACATAGAATTGGTTGCAATTGTTACAGTTGATTTTATAAATTACATTGTTTCTTTCATCCTTCTGTATCTTGTCTTTGGTTCTGAATAATTCCTGGTGGAGTGTGGCTCTGGGTTTGTGAGCTATTGCTATTCCTAGATGTTGGAGAATTCTGGCTGTTATTTCTGACACCCCTTTTGTGTACAGTACGATTAGTATTTGTGTGGTGGTTAGCTTGTGGTAGTTTAGGTCCTATGTGTCAGAATGTGAAGTTTTTCAGATAGCCATTATGGAGAAAGCAGCCATTTCTCTTCTGCAGTGTGTCCTAGCCCTTCTGAAGAGGGACTGTACACAACTTCTTTTGTATGCAGTGGGGTGGTTGCTTGCAAAGCCCAGGGATATGGTTTGTGTGCATGGGTTTGCAGGAGATGCAGATTTACAGTTCTTTGTTGTCTAGTCTCCTTATGTTGATGTCAAGGAATGGGAGTCTGTTACCTGCTTCTTCTTTGCATGTGAATTTGATCTCAGGATATATGTTATTAAGTAGGTGGTGTGTTTCTTCAATTTGGGAGCATTTAATGATGATGGATGGTTGGATGGTGTGTAGAGCTATGAATTTGAGTCATTGCATGACTATTTCTACTATTAGGACTTATATGGGTGATCCCATCGGGGTACCTTCTACTTGCTTATAAATTTTCCCATTGAACTTGAAGTATATGTTGAGGGATAGACCCAGAGGTTTCTGTGGACATGGACATGGTTTCTGTGGAAATGATGCCATGGTGGCATCTTATTTGTGGGCATGGTGAGTAGGTATATGATTTGTTTAGCCAGGTTGATGTCAACTGAGATGAAGAGTGCATTGACGTCGAAGGAGATCATGATTTCTTCCTTGTTGATTTTGGTGTGCTTGATGCACTGGAGAAATTGTTCTGGGGAGTTTATTGAGTAGGTTGAGTCATTGACCAGGTGGCTGAGTTTCCTCTGCAGGGTTTTTGCTAGTTTGAAAGTTGATACAATATAGTCTACAAAATCAACTATAACAATTGCAACCAATCCTACATGGGACAAACATCACACCAATTAAAAACAAGGATCCACGAACACTGTCTGGCAGTCAAATCCCATGATCCTAATCCCTTAACCTCTACCCACACTGACACCAAACAGCACCAGTTCAATTGGAGCAACACAAAAATCAATGGATACACCACCACCCACCATGCTCGTGAGTTCATTAAAGCCTGACACTCCATAAGAAATCCCATCAAGAGACTCATTGACCTATAATGAGTCTATGAACCTCTCAGAATTCAAATCAACCACACAGCCAACCAGAGACAGCACCAACCCTCAACCAACCCATGCAAGTCCCCCAAGCAGCACCTCCCAATGACCCTCACCTGATGTAACCTCCCCATCACAAGACCCATCATAAGACTCTCACTGGTGACTCATACCTGATCTACCACAAGACCCACCACAAGACCCTCATTTGACACACCCACACCTAACCCATCACAAGACGCTGACCTGATGGAACCTTCACCTGATGTGACCTCACCATCACAAGACCTATTGACCACACAAAGCCCTTATAAATGGAAGAATACTGACACTGACATCCCCTAAACTCCACTGTAGATGTTACCTGGCCTGGTGATGAAACATTTGGAAACCAACCCACAAGCTTGGAGAAGGAACTTTCACCCTCATCCTACAACCGAGCTACAGATATTCGCCACTATTGCAAGCATAAAGGATCACGTAATCAGTTCACCTAAATGTAATTGGAATAGTCTACCAAATTCAAGGGGAGCAGATATCAGCTTCATCTAGAAAATAAAATTAATACCCACAATTAAAAGTATTATATACATTTTGGATTTTTTAAAGATGTATCTTAATGAAAACAATACCTTGTAACAGAGGACCCCATGTATTTTGTGAGGGGCTTTTTACCAATAGCCTCACTCATCTGACTCTGATGGAAACCTTAGACCAATAAGAATTTTTTTCCTTTATCGGTAGTATTTTCAATCCATAGATCTTTTCCACTTTTTTAGACATGAAGTAGGATTTGCCCTCAGATCCTTTGAAATGAAGGTCTCTCCCTCTCTCCCTCTCTCTCTCTCTCTCTCTCTCTCTCTCTCTCTCTCTCTCTCTCTCTCTCTCTCTCTCTCTCTCTCTCTCTCTCTCTCTCTCACACACACACACACACACACACACACACACACACACACACACACACGTCTTCTATTGATCCTTCCTATATAAAAGAGAATGGCAGGGTAATAGTGTTACAGCTAGAAATTGATCTGGGGCCAGAGGAAAGGTTTTCATGACTAAGGGAATCCCTAATTGACTTTTTTTAAAGAGCAGCGGGTGATATGAGTGAGTGGTGGCAAAAACGGCTGGTATTAACTCTTGGATTTCAGCCAGCACTGCAGTGATGTTCATTCTTCATTTTAGAAATATAATAGAACCAGAGGGAAACTGGTCAGGAATGCTTGTGGGCATGAATGCTCTTTTATTAGCTGGAGTTTTAAAATTCTTTCCTTGAAGAACAGAAAAAGTGCTTATTCCCAAGTAAATGCCTTTAATCTCAGGGCAGCAGAATCAAACTCTATTTTATTTGAGAATCTAATTAATTGACTTAGTACATTTAATTATTACTGTTAGAAAGTTAGTTTAACTTTTTCTTTGTTGTATCAACTATTTAATAGCATGGTGTGAAGGAAGGAAAGGGGGAAATATGCAGTACTTTCCAACTGGTTTAGTGCACAAGGCTTCTGCTACAATTATATTACAATTAGTTCTTATCCCAGTTCCTGCTTCAGAGGAAATGCTTTAAAGGCAATTCTTTGGTATTTCCTCCTCCAAAGCAGCGAAGTGGGAAATTTCCCATAAGTAGGAACTTCTAGATCACCCCAGCTAATATTTCCAGAGATCTCCCATCTGCTTCTTGCAGCCAAGATGCCATTGTGTCTTATTGCCATTCCCTTGTCCTTCTAAACTTTTGGAGAGGGAAGGATGGCTCAGTAGTAGCCAGTTGCTCTTTAATTCCCACATACGTAAAAAGCTAGCTCTCTGGAGAAGGCTCTAATGCTAGAAAATGTGGAAGGAAAGAGAAGGAGTTGACCAGAAACAAGGAGTCAGTTACAGCAGCGATGAATGCACCATCAGAAGTCCTGAAAGGCTAGGTTAGGGACAGATCATCGTGGAGAAAAAAATATCTGTGTGGTCACTAAGAGTTGATGGAACATAATCCATCCATCTAACAGTGAATCATTGTGACTAAATTGCTGTCCAGCAACTTGAGAGATCAGAGTACCTGCAGTGTACTCTGTAGAATGTAAATCTGTAGGAAATGGTAACAAGAACAAGTGTGGTAGCTTTATGAAAGTACCCTAAGGCTTGCTTTCCCAGATATACTGTGGGATCCTTAATACTGATGCAATTGTCTAAGGGAACTATTATAAAGGACTTTCTGAAGGGGAAATACAAATGCTACAATTGATGACTCATAAGTTTCGCATCATCCCTGGAAAGCTTTATTAATCCATTCACAACCTTTCAGAAGCCCCACCCCCACATGCTTTGCAATAAGCATATTTTGGGTTTCTTCAACTTGCAGTTGCAATCTGTCCTGACATAATTTTCACATTTACACATTTCCCAGAGCAAAGCATGGCCATAGCATTTGTGTGTGTGATTGTTTAAATTCCAAAAAACATAAGTGCTGAACAGGAGACTCGGCATACTAGATTAGCAAAGCATATGATCAAGTTCTGCCCATCTGATATGAAAGGCACACGTTTGATTTGCATGTGTGTCAAAATGTACCTGCTGCTCTTCATCTGAAAGTGGAAATGTGCTGATGTGTTAGCCTCTTCAAATTTACCCGAGATTTGCAATTCAGAGGATTGTAAAGGGCAAACCATTGGCCACGATTATAAACATGCTATCGACTCTCCCAACTATTTTCTCAAAACTGCTAAACTTCATGTCACCCAATACAATAACATCTTTCTCATATCAATTGGAAGTGTAAAAATCCTTCATCAAAATTAACAAAAGTTGAAGCAATTCCTTAATGACTTTGAATCTCTCATCTTAACGAGATCTCTTGCCACGGCTATCTTTCTTCTCAATTATTATCTCATTGTACTGGAAGAATTGTTATAATTATTGAAAACATTTCAGCTATTTTTTTGTTATTGTTGTTGCTGAAACTAAGCAGCAATTTGATTTGCCAGTGGCTGCTCTGAATTCCATGATGAAAGATAGGTTGGAGATAAGTATCCTAAATTTCTATTTTTCCCTATGTTCTTAGACTACAATTCTCATAGTTCTTTTACATTGGCCATATTGGCTAAGCCCAATGAGGGTTGCAGTTCAACATTTCCTAAAAGCTCACACATTGTTCATTCTCACATTAAGTGAATAGTACAGTACTTTATGCTGTCAACAAAAAATTAACACTTCTTATTCAAATCTGAATTTAGCAAGCTAAATGTTTATACTATTATATCTACATTTTAATCATTGATTACTATATATTTTAACCAAATCAACACCTTGGATTAAAATATTAATGTACACTAATCATATTAATTAGAAGAAAAAACAAAAATGTTAAAAGAATCACAATTTTAATAGTTTTCAATAGCAGCATCTTACAAAAGAGGTTTTCAGCAGACGTGAATAACAAGAGCTCAAATGATATTTTAATTTATCTATAATACATTTGAAAAATTTGAATATATTTAATCCAGTTTGAAGATGTTGCATCTTTATTGGGGGAACATCCTCTGATGGAGGTAGGAGGGGGGGGAATAACTTGAAGGCACCAGACAAAGAGACTTATGTGAAGGAGAAAATGCCCAGTTTTATAGTAAAATATATGTTAGCCCAACCTATACTAGAGTAAATTGTTCATGATGTCTATAATAAGGTTTTTGATTCTGAAGAAGCCCCAATATGGTGCCTCTTCAAAATTATACCACAGGGACCATGACTGGCATTTCAAATTTCCACAGGCTCTACAGCAATTTCTCAACCCTGGCAACTTGAAAATGTGTGGACTTCAATTCTTAGAATTCCACAGCCAGCCTTGCTTTAGAGTGATGCCATTTCAGATACTCTTGTGAGCTATACACAAATTGAAAATATAGGCAATTCATATATAATTTATCACTGGATAGCATAGAGTGAGAACATGTTTGGGCTCTGATGGATATTTTGCCTGAATATGGTTGTGGATACCAGCCCAGTCCTACCTGTTAGCCTACATCCTTGCTTGTCACTGTGTAGCCATGACAAATGAAATTCATAGATATGAACAAAACAGTTTCCACTCCAGTACTTCCTGATTACAAATTGCTGTTGCTGAAAAAGGGCAAATTTGTTTTAAACCCCAAATAAAATTCTTTAATTTTAAAGACTTATAAACCCCAAATATAATTCCTTAATGTTAAAAATTTTAAAGTTAAAATTTTAAACTTAAAAAAGCAACTAATTATTGCTTTATTGAGCTATTCTGCCAGTCTTGCTATTTCTTTTAAATGATATTTTAACATGACAAATCAATAATAAACCTTCTGGATTATAATATACAATTAAACAAAAATGAATAGAAATAACTTCAGAGTCTTCTCAATCAGTTGTTTCTAGATCGAAGATGCTAATACAGTTTTAAAGAGGGGGAGAGGAATAAAGCAGAATTATCACAAGAATAGATCTGGACTATGCAACTTTTTTAAATACTCATTTTACAGAGATGTAGCAACTTCTCTTGATTTAGAGCAGGCATGTCAAACTCGCAATGTCATGTGATGTCACGTGACGTATCACGACTTTTCCCCCATTGCCGGCAATGGGGTGGGTGCGGTTTCAGTATGATGCATCTGGCCCGCAGGCTGGCAGTTTGACATGCCTGGTTTAGAGTTTTCCTACCAGACATTCCCTCTTCCTAGCAAGTTACCCAAGCCAGGAAATAACCCTCATCAAATCAAGTGAATGTTTCTCTTACTCTGGAGCATTTCATTAAGGTGGCATTAAGTTCAATTTGATAACAGATATTGCTTAAAGAATGTAAGTGGCATATCTCAGTGAAATTTAGATTGATATGACTGCTATCTTTAAAGAAATTCTGAGCAGTGAACAAGAATTTTAAAAAAATATTTTAATAATAATAATAATAATAATAATAATAATAATAATAATAATAATAATAATAATAATAATAATAATAATAATAATAATAATAATAATAATAATAAAGTTGGAAGGGACCTTGGAGGTCATCCAGTCCAACCCCCTGCTCAGGCAGGAAACCCTATACCATTTCGCACAAATGGCTGTCCAGTCTCTTCTTAAAAACTTCCAGTGTTGGAGCATTCCCCACTTCTGGAGACAGGTTGTTCCACTGGTTAATTGTTCTAACTGTCAGGAAGTTTCTCCTTAGTTCTAGGTTGCTTCTCTCCTTGGTTAGTTTCCATCCGTTGCTTCTTGTCCTGCCTTCAGGCACTTTGGAAAATAGCTTGACTCCCTCTTCTTTGTGGCAGCCCCTGAGATATTGGAACACTGCTATCATGTCCCCCCTTGTCCTTCTCTTCATTAAACTAGACATACCCAATTCCAGCAGCCTTTCCTTATATGCTTTAGCCTCCAGTCCCCTAATCATCTATATAAATATTGAGGCCAGTAAAACTCACTTCCATAAATCAGCAACGTTACGTCAGTTCCATCAACGTCCTGATCCCAAGACCTATAGGAAAAGCCAGGTCTCCACTGCTTTCCTGAAGACCAGTAGGCCATTGGAGCCATCATATATTTGGGGAGGAGGCTATTCTAGAGAAAATCACTTCCAAAATCCCATCGGTACCACTGTTTAACTGAGGGGACCTGGAACACGCCCACCCTCCCAGATCCAATGGGACAGAAAGAAAATAAAGACAGTCCCATTACTTGCATTGAGGATCTTAAAGTTGCTTGCCTCAAAGAGATTTTAATGCTCAATTGTTGGAACAGGAAACGACACCCAAAGTGTATTGCATATTCCCCTCTTCATTTTTTACTTAAAATATTAAACCACCTTGCTTTAGTTTGCTTTTCTTTCCAATGTTATTCCTCCACTCTGCCTTTCTTCTGCAATATACAATAGCTTTCCTAATCAGAAATCTGTTTTGCACATTGTTGCAAGGATCTGTCTTTTTTTTTTTTTTTAAAGAAAATCTGTTTTGCTGCAAATTTCAATTGCTTCCAAAGCTGAGTTTTAATCTGTTTTATCAGCATTTAATTTTCATATTCTGATCTTGCTTATTCATCTAAATAAGCTTCCAAAACAGTTTACAGAATCATTGATAAGACAATCTCTGTTCTCAGACTTATGATACAACAGACATGATCCTCCCCTGCACTGAAAAAAAATAAAACAGGATGAGGAAAGGGGAGAAAGCCCTGTAAAACTTCATTTTAAGCATTCGAGAAGTTTCTGAACATTTTTGAACAAAGACTTAGAAAAGTTCTTAAGGACATTTATGCAAGCTTATGTTATGCATTTATGCATAACATAAGACTATTCTTGTTTGACTGAAGAATATTCTAAATCTTAGAAGTTTTCAAGAAAAGAAGATTTTTGGTTCCACCTATTATGACTTAGCATTATTGTTATTATCATTGGTGCTAAGAGTCACCAGTTAGTTCTTTGTATATGTGCAGAATATTGAACAAACATCCAGTCTAGATTCTTATGGAAAGAAAAAAAAATATATTAGTTAATAAACAATAAGTCAAAGTACCTAGAACGAATTATTCTCTGAGAATTAAATATTACCTGTACCTATTTCACAAACTCCTATCCAATATTTCCTGTTTCCAGCAGTTGTTCAAATTGTTCACAGTTGAAGTAAATAATAAAAGGCAATAGATTTAATTTAATTTGTCCTTTCTCTAGATGCTCATAGGGTAAGAAGATCTGAACACTCCTAAGAACACAGTGACAAACATTTCCTTATCTGCCTGTTAAAGAAAATGTAGCAACTGTTTGGAAGCAAAATAAATACATGTTTTTAAAGAACAACAAATAAAGTGAATGCATAGGGATCTGAAAGCTATAGAAAACAGGCCTTCACATTTTGTTTCTATAATTCCATCTAATTGGGTTTTGGAAATTGTATAGCCATTCAAACCAGATAGTTTGGCTGGTTCATTCAAGTCACTTCCTAATTAAAATTGGCTTTTTAACAGGTTTGTGTGTGATAAGGTACACAGGTCCTAAACATTCCATTCCACTTTGTCTGTACTTCGTCAGATTAACAACAACAGTGTGAAAACTACAAGACAATATAAATGAGATCAATAAATAGTGCAATCCATCTCAGCTTGTTTTAAGTGTCCATAGAGGTATTTAACAGAACTTAGCACTGCCTGACACTCCAGTACAAAATGGAGGACAGCAAAATGAAAACAAGGCATTCTTTAGTTACGTTCTTTGCCTCAGATGCCAGTGTTATATTGGTAATGGAATGAAGCAGAGAGAAGACAAAATAAAGGCCTACCTTTCTAATAGCCATCTGAAAATGTAATTCAGTTTAATATACTATTCTTCAATGGAAGCCCCAGGGCCAATTCCAAAATAATTAAATGCTCCCTCAATTTGTATATGCCATTTTACATTCTATAATGCATATATCCACACACAAAAACTAACTCAAAGAACAATCAGAAGAGGTTTGTGCTACAAAATTTAGCCGAATTTAGAATTTACTTTGCACCTTCCTATTTTGTAGGTGAGGCAGTAATGGTGTCTATCAATACATTGCATATCATTTCCAAGGACAGGCGAAGAACTGCTATCTGCAGCCCAAGGTATTTAATAAGCAGCTCAGTAATAACAGTAGGAGCAACTTACATTTCAGTAAAGAAAAGAAATACACATCCTGTTGAACACAGACACATCCAAAGGCCACATATTTAAATCTGGATAAACTATGAGATATGCTCTGGCACCTCAAAAGGGGAAGAAGCAGCAGAGTAAGATAACAATGATTTAGGGAGGTTTGTATGAGCTATTCAGGCCTAAACTGAGAGAATGACTATCTGTAGGTCTTAAGCATTCATGGATTTGCCCTATTAGGTGCCAGAAATCAAGACTTATTCAAATGCATAAAAAAAAAAGTGATGCACCCCAACCAAAATTCCTGGGATTATAGCTGATTATAATAGCAATAGCACTTAGACTTATATATTGCTTCACAGTGCTTTACAGCCCTCTCTAAGCAGTTTACAGTGTCAGCATATTGCCCCCAACAATCTAGGTCCTCATTTTACTGACCTCAGAAAGACGGAACCTTGAACTGGTGAGACTTGAACTGCCAAACCGCTGGCACCGGGCTGTCAGCAGAAGTAGCCTGCAGTACTGCATTCTAACCACTGCACCACCAAAGCTCTTATATGCCCTGTAAACCAACAAAGAGTAAGATACAAGTTAATTGTTTTTGTAAAGTGGAATTAATGCATGCAGATTTCCTTGGTTGCTATTTTTTTACCTTATTTTGCTACATGATGGTGGTGATGATGATGATGGTATATTGTGTAAATGCAGTGTCAGACCTTTCAGTTCTTTTAGTTCTTTTATAGTTTTTCTTCCACAGCCATTATATGCTGTAATTTGATGCATACATTGAAAGTACCGCTTAGATGTGACTTTCAGGGGCTTAAAGTGTGTCCTAAGCCTCTTCAGGGCTTAAAATATTTTGTAACTTTCCCCAGTGCAAAAGTGGGCCTAGATTGTTGGAACCATTGACACAGAAAGAGGTCTTGGAAGCCACCAAATGGATGTTGGAGTACCACATGTGACTCTTGGATCTCACTTTTTACATCCTTGATAGAAAAATATGTAAATGAGCTGAAGAAGCTCTAAATCAGGCATGTCAAACTGCTGGCCCATGGGCTGGATGCGTCACACCAAAACTGTGCCCACCCCATTGCCGGCAATGGGGGGAAAGTCACGATACGTCACGCGACATCACGTGACATCGTGCGTTTGACATGCCTGCTCTAAAGTATCAGAATTAATACATGCTCCGATTTCAAAATTAATTTCAGACCTATTCCAGAGTTCTAGAAAAGGAGGAGTAAAAAGTAATGAGTACCCATGGAGCAGCAATATGAATCTGGAATAGGAGAAATTGATTCTTGCCCCTGCAATGGAAGATTTTGCTGCTTTTATAAGCAGTTCACAGTCTTCTTTGACAAGGAAAAGAGTTGGGCTTTTTTGGTAACTATTTTCTTTTTTAAAGAAAAGAAGGAAGTGAACTTTTCACATTGCACACATTTTCAACAGTGCAGCTCAGGCACACAAGTTACTAAATTTGCTGAAGTCCTCTGCCAGTACTCCTTGTGTAGTTTTTAGTGCCTTCTGAACTGCCCTGGGAGCTCACCCTCCCCATAAGATCTCTTGCTCAGCCCCTTCATCTGTAACCTTTCTGCAAGTAAATGCTAATTGAAAAAGAAGAAACACCACTAATCTTGGAATTTAAATGCATTTAACAAAACCAATCTCAATCTAAATTGTTCTTTCGCCATTCCCTTTTCCCCAACAGATGTTGAGAAACTGCAGTTCCTATTAAGAACACTTGACTGTTTACTCAGCAAGAGAACTCCAGGCTCTGGCTGCATCAATCTAAATGTGTTTCAAGACGTCAGACCTTCAGAAGTCATGACTATTATGGCACTATTTTAAAATAAAACTTTTCTATAAAAGAATGACGGAGAACACTGTTTCTCTTTTCACTTTGTCATCCTTTTCTATGCTGCCATCGTACTCATTTTTAAATAGTAGCACCAATGTAGACTTTGTATCCCATTTATTATATCCATGTACTTTTCTTTCTTAATTTGATGAATTAAAAACCTTTTTTCTGTTTGAATTTTCCATTCCCTCAATATGTTTAGAGTGAGATTATCTTTATAATTCTCAGAGAGAGAGAGAGAAAGAGAGAGAGAGAGGGAGGGAGAGGGAGAGGGAGAGAGAGAGAGAGAGAGAGAGAGAGAGAGAGAGAGGGAGACAGAGAGAGAGGGAGGGAGGGAGGGAGGGAGGGAGGGAGGGAGAGAGACTCAATCTCAACCTAAACTGCATCCTTCATGGCTGAAGAGGAATATGAAGGTCCTTTTAAGCCACTGACTGCCTTGCAAGTATGATCCAAGAACAACTGGTAGTGGTTGTTGTATGATAAAAACATGGGATCATTCTGCTCCAATTAAGGGATACACAATCATGATAAGTCATAGGTAAATTTACAGGGGCTCACTTTAGAATTGGCTTTGTAGCCATGAGGTTTTTCACTGCGTATTTCACTGGGGTGGTGAGGACAGCATTGTGAATTCTTTCCTGCCTGGTAATATTACCCGGCATTTATATCTGATGGTGCTATGTACAAAATGAAAACATGAAATAAAAAATAAAATAAAATGAATGATTTATAACATTTATCCATTTTGTAAACAACTCCAAATCAACACTTACTTCGTTGGGTGGTCCAAATGTCACCCACGGCAATATGTTTTATATAAAACAAGGAGAGAGTTAAATACATTTTGAGTATCCATCACTGGACATCATGAGGGAGATTAAAGTCATGCAAAATAGCTCCCAATATCATTTGGTTGAATTTACATTCTGCTTTCCTCCCAAAAGAGCATGCCAATCCTGCTGGATGACTCTTCCCTAAGATTTTTCCAATGATATTCCTCAAGATTGGTTGGAACTGAATGACAAATCTCCATTTTCCTCTTCCACTGCCAATCCTGCTGCATGAGATGGCTGAAAACTAGGGACCTGCAACATGGACGTGGAAATAAAGGGAGAATTTTCCCCTCTCCCCCATCATCAATGGGTGAAAACATGAATTACATGCATCTGTATGTAACCCCAATCAAATACATCCCTCCAAGTCCATGCATACAGATCACAGTATATATTATTAGTGTTGTCAGGAATTTACATTAATCTAATTACTGACTATGGTCAGGAACCTATGCATGTAGAGTTATTTATTTATTTATTTATTTATTTTATTAAATTTATATCCCGCCCTTCTCCTTGCGGACTCAGGGCGGCTAACAATCGGGTAAAAATACACAAATAACATTACAAATTTAAAAATTAGTTAAAAAGGAAATATTTAAATTTAATCTAATTAAAATATAATTAAAACCCCCTCTAAAAGTTTCCCCTAGGCCAGTCCTGCAAGNACTCAATCTCAACCTAAACTGCATCCTTCATGGCTGAAGAGGAATATGAAGGTCCTTTTAAGCCACTGACTGCCTTGCAAGTATGATCCAAGAAGAACTGGTAGTGGTTGTTGTATGATAAAAACATGGGATCATTCTGCTCCAATTAAGGGATACACAATCATGATAAGTCATAGGTAAATTTACAGGGGCTCACTTTAGAATTGGCTTAGTAGCCGTGAGGTTTTTCACTGCGTATTTCACTGGGGTGGTGAGGACAGCATTGTGAATTCTTTCCTGCCTGGTAATATTACCCGGCATTTGTATCTGATGGTGCTATGTACAAAATGAAAACATGAAATAAAAAATAAAATAAAATGAATGATTTATAACATTTATCCATTTTGTAAACAACTCCAAATCAACACTTACTTAGTTGGGTGGTCCAAATGTCACCCACGGCAATATGTTTTATATAAAACAAGGAGAGAGTTAAATACATTTTCAGTAGCCATCATTGGACATCATGAAGGAGATTAAAGTCATGCAAAATAGCTCCAAATATCATTTGGTTGAATTTACATTCTGCTTTCCTCCCAAAAGAGCATGCCAATCCTGCTGGATGACTCTTTCCTAAGGTTTTTTCCAATGATATTCCTCAAGATTGGTTGGAACTGAATGACAAAACTCCATTTTCCTCTTCCACTGCCAATCTCCTGCTGCATGAGATGGCTGAAAACTAGGGACCTGCAACATGGACGTGGAAATAAAGGGAGAATTTCCCCTCTCCTCCATCATCAATGGGTGAAAACATGAATTACATGCATCTGTATGTAACCCCAATCAAATACATCCTTCCAAGTCCATGCATACAGATCACAGTATATATTTTCTTCATAAGATTGTTAGTGTTGTCAGGAATTTACATTAATCTAATTACTGACTATAGTCAGGAATCTATGCATGTAGAGTTATACCTTCCTTCATCAATCCTGCACAGATCAATGGATGGAGCTGCTCTAATAGTGTTCGCCTATCCATGTTCTCCTGTTCCTACTGCTTGAATGATAAACTGCCTTTTGATTTTGGACATAAATATGTCAATCATGACTAGTACTACTGACAGTTTTATCCTCCATATAATATTGCTATTAACTTTTAAGAGAAACACTAGCATAATGGAATAACAATCTAACAATGATAAGAAGTACAAGCACTTCCTATAGTTATTTGTGGTGCTATTATAGCTTTGCTGTTTTTAAGATCCTTTCCTATTATGTGCAAGAATCTTGATACGGCCACTTTGCTGTGATAATATTCAAAGAAAGATCAAGAAAAAGTGGTAGCCCAGGAAAACATTAAGCTGAATGGTCCAGGAATATGAATCAGCATGAGTGAATAAAATTAAGAGAGTGAATTACATTTCAGGTTAGACACAGTTATATGTTGGCTGCTTTCTTGAGCAAGGAGAAGATCTAGGATAAAACTAGAATTTGGTCCTTTTGGTTTGTGGGAGATAATTCTTTAGAGTTTGTTTGCAAATAGATCTGCAACAGAAACAGACGATCCTTTAGATTTGCCAAGAGGGTGTTTCCAAATATTTTTTTTCAGACCTCAAAGCCAGCTCTTGCCTTGTTTCTTTCTCTTTTTTTTTGGGGGGGGGGGGGAGATTTCTCTGCTGCTGAATAAACATGGTATCCTAAAAAACTGGACTTGCATGAAATTTGATGCACCATTGCAAATCTCTATCCTGCCCCTGTTGAATCTATTTTAGGTTACTACCTGGCTACTCTCTAAAGTAATGGGTGATGAGGCCTATAAGAGTTTAGAGTTTTGTCCTGGATCAGGTCAGAATATGGAGGAAAATAATACTTTAGCATTGGTACAGCTCAGAATGACTTCACATTGTCTCACTCATTGGCTGGAGATAATAACTAGATAAAGAAAAAGATGTTGCCACGGCAATTTTATGCAAGGGTGCATGGAGGCAGCCCACCTCAATAAATAAGATCTTTTCCTACCAGCTTACATGCCAAGTAGGTGGTATTTTCATTAGGAATTTATTTTGTCGGAAAAGATTCTACACTGAGGATGGGGAGATGCAGGTTCAAACCCGTGCTTAGTTATGGGAGACTTTGAACCAGTTACTTTATTTCAGCAAAACCAATCCCACAAGACGGTTATTGTGTGGCTATCTAGAAAATAAGGTATTGTACAGGGGCATCTGCACTGATGGTCACTGGAACCCATATGGAGGGTGTGATGGGATGATTGTATCCTTGCCTCTTTTTACACATGCAAGCCATTTCTTTACACTTTCAAGAATGTCTCCTTTTTTATCTTTGAATTAAAATTGGGCATCCTTAACTCTGATAGCCTTCAGATAAAAGACTTCTCTCTGTAAAAATAACACACAAGGGATCCTATGACATCATCAAAGCTCACCATTGCTTTCTGGAATAAAGGGTGGTTGATGAAGTGGGGTCAAGAGGAGGAAGAGTGTCTGAATCACTGCAAGCTGAATCATGACATTCATCCTGCACAAAAAAACATTCTGGGGATGGCTGTCAAAAAAAGTCAAGATCATGTCCACAGCCCTGCAATTTTAATGTGTAATTAACTCTTTTAATGTGTAATACATGCATACATACATACACAAACACCCTTCCCCAGATATCCCTGTCCTGCTTCCCCAAGGGATATGTCTTTTCCTCAATAATGATGTGATAGCTTTGTTATCCGCCATTTCTTTGCTCCTCTAAAAGTGATGGAATTTATTTATTAAAGATTTGGGGCAGGAAAGAGTTGGTTTTCCTTTCCTTTCCTTTCCTTTTTAAAAAAAAAAAAAAAAAATAGTTTACAGCTTATTAACTTAGATTGCTGTGAATAGCCCCTGTGGGTTTTTCTGCTGAGACAAGGAGCAGGATAACTGATTTCTCAAGGCCAATCTGGAAGACTTTAAAACACATTAATAGCTATCAGTGAAACAGCAGGAAGAGGAGGAATCATTTGTTGTTGTTGTTTAACTTTCTTCGCTTCTTGATCTCCTTATACGCTTATCCATTCATTCATTCAGTCACTCATTCATTCTTTCTTTCTTTTTGTCAGATTTTATAGTTGTTTTTCCAGCCAATAAATGATGCACAAAACAGTTTAAATACAATAAAACTTTAAATGTATATAATAAAAAGTGCAGTGATGGGCAGAGCAATTCTAAATGAGGAAATGGGGGAATGGGGGTGGGAGTGAAATGGAAGGTTTGTCTGTCCCCTTCTAATCCCTGCCAGCTCCTATTCAAACTTGTATAAATGCCTAGCAAACTAACAAGGGTTTTTAACTGTTTGCAGTCTGCATAAGTGCTCTCAGAGGAAAGAAAAACAAAAGTTCAAAATATTTGCATAGCATGTACAGATCATCAAGTGCAGGTCATTGACTCCTGTTTCTGAAATCTAAGATTTTTCCAATACCTAAAAGCCTCTAATCACAGGTGAGTCATTTACTTTTCTTTTATGTCAAAGAGAGACTTTGATTCAGCTAGCTTGGCCTCATGCATTATCAGTTTTCCAACCTTTTCAATTAAATATTCTTAATCATACAAAAGACATACAAAATTATATCAAGATCAAGTGAAGTGTTAATACCACTTTATAGAGCCTTGGTAAGGCCACTCTTGGAATACTGCATCCAGTTTTGGTCACCATGATGTAAAAAAGATGTTAAGACTCTAGAAAGAGTACAGAGAAGAGCAACAAAGATGATCAGGGCAGGGACTGGAGGCTAAAGCATATAAGAAACGGCTGCTGGAATTGGGTATGTCTAGTTTAACGAAGAGAAGGACGAGGGGGGACATGATAGCAGTGTTCCAATATCTCAAGGGTTGCCAGAAAGAAGAGGGAGTCAAGCTATTCTCCAAAGCACCTGAAGGCAGGACAAGAAGCAACGGATGGAAACTAACCAAAGAGAGAAGCAACCTAGAACTAAGGAGAAATTTCCTGACAGTTAGAATAATTAATCTGGGAACAACCTGTCTCCAGAAGCTGTGAATGTTCCAGCACTGGAAGTTTTTAAGAAGAGACTGGATAGCCATTTGTCTGAAATGGTATAGGGTTTCCTGCCTGAGCAGGGCATTGAACTAGAAGACCTCCAAGGTCCCTTCCAACTCTATTATTATTATTATTATTATTATTATTATTATTATTATTATTATTATTATTGTTGTTGTTGTTGTTGTTGTTGTTGTTGTTGTTGTTGTTGTTAGTAGTATTATTAGTATTATTGTTGTTGTTGTTGTTATTATTATTATTATCATGTGTAGTTAAACAAAAAGTAAATAAAGTATAAGCAGAAGGAAGCAGAAGAATGAATACAACTCATGTTATCCTCACTAGAAAGGATGAAGGAGAAAGTACAGTCATAACACTTATTAGAGAGGCTCTCCCTTAGATTTAATATTGTTATATTACATATCTATTCCAAGGAGATGTTGTAATTTCAGTAAACTGTAGGTTTGGATCTTCTGTCCTGTTTTAGATTTTCATGAACTTAGCCATAGGCCTATACCATTCTGCAATTCATTTTAAGAAATAAGTAGAAGAAAATCCACATGCATTTTCTTACCAAACTTGTTCCATGCACACATTTTGTATCCATCTTATTCAAATGTAAACTTTGCTGCAAAATGTCCCCAGTCTATGTACATTTCAGTATGCAAAATCTGGTCTGGACAGGAAGAAAAAGACAAAGGACATCTGGCAATTTTCCAGCCATTTATAGGCAGAGAAAATGGGGGTTATTTCACCAAATGTTTTATTATGGAGGAGAATTTTACAGTTACCAAAATGTTGTGTTTAGCATTATAGGGTAGCAATATCATGACTTTATTCTTTGCTATGTAATAGGATTATTTATTTGTTTAACCTCTACTTCACTTGGCAACAAAAACAATTAGACTGACAGCATGACTGTCATTTTGCATCCACTATAATGCTCCAATTTTAGTATAATTCTAGTGAATTGTAGGGGAAGAACACAAGTATTTGTGAGGGGCAAAGGACAAAATGAATATCATGATGCAGAAATCATGATTTGCATACTTGTGTTAGGTGTTATCATCATCATCATCATCATCATCATCATCATCATCATCATCATCATCTATCTAATGTATATTCTGCCCAACATCCAACACCCAGCAACTCTGGGCAGTTTATAAATAGTTTAAATATAAGAAAAGCATCAAAGGACAAAAAGAAAGATGATACAATGACAAAACTGTGTGGGAACAAAGGAAATCAACTCTGCTTTATTCATCCTCATCAAAGGCATGAAGAGCAAAATCTTCAAGGCCCTTTGAAACACCAGCAGGGTGGGGACCATTTGGATCTCATAGGGAACCCCATTTCAGAGGGAAGGTGCTACTGCAAAGAAAGTGAACTTCCAGAGTCTTGAGAAATGGCATTATTTAACTAAAGGTACATGGAGTATGCCAATCCTGACAGAATATATTGACCAGGCAGATACTATGGGAATTAGACATCTTGTCATGTCACTTTTATGTAATAACAATCTGCTGTGGGCATCTCTGTAGAGCAATGGTGGCTTCCATAAAAGGTGTAGTTAACATAAAATAAAAAAGGTCTGATTTTTCAGAGGATATGTTGAGGGGTGTGAAAAAAAGGGGAACATTTTCTGATTTCCAATGATAGTTAACCTCACTGTTAAAACTCTGCCAAATAGATATTTTTTTAGTTCCAGAGCTATCATTTACAGATGGGAATTATGGAACCTTGTAAGCTTCTATTGATATCCAATTTAATGTTTCCTCAGAAATAAGCCAAATTAGCCCCCCTCTTTTAAATAGCTTAGCTTAATCTGATTTGGCAGAGAAGGGGCTTTTACACATTCAATAAGTGCACTCTGGATACTGAGTGCTGCTCTCTGCTTATCTACAGCACTGAAGATGAAATACTTCAGAGAAAAGTCCAGTTGCTTTTCTTCTGGCAAACTATCAAGGCAGCGTTTCATATAAGATTTGTAGCTGAAAACCCCAATGGCTCACATCTCATTCACAAAGCCTACAGGCAAAAAATCATAGATTGCTCCCAAGATAGGGAATGTATTCTTTCAGTTGTGTTAAACCCCCTCTCCATCTTTAGGCAGGAAGCCAAGAACCTGTTATTTAGACAGGCCCTTTCAACTGGTTGTTGATTTTACTAGATATTTCAGTGCTTTGACTGCATTGTTATCTTCATCATCATCACCACTACTATCAAATCAGCCAATTTGCTAAATATAAATGTGACAATAAATAAAACTAATAAATATTAGAATCAGAAATTCTGCTCCACTTAATGAATGTATAGTGAGAACAAGGGCTTGGCATTCTTTACCAAGTTTGCCATTCCTGCTAATCAATTGCCCCTCTCATTTCCTTGGTATCAGTGACAGATCACAAGGAAAGACATTGTTGAGCTGTTTATGGACTGGTTCTTATATTGGATTATGATCTCTGATTATTCTAGATATCAAACTGGATTGAGGGGCTGCCACAAAGAAGAGGACATCAAACTATTGTCCAAAGCCCCAGAGGGCAAGACAAGAAACAATGGTTGGAAACTAACCAAAGAGAAAAGCAACCTGGAATTAAGGAGAAACTTACTAACAGTGAGGACAATAAAACAGTGGAACAGTTTGCCTTCAGAAATAGTGGGCACTCCATCACTGGAGATTTTAAAGAAGAGATTAGACAGTCACTTGTCTGAAATGGTATATGTTCTCCTGGTTGAGCAGGAGGCTGGATTAGAAGACCTCCAAGGTCCCTTCCAGCTCTATTCTATTCTATTCTATTCTATTCTATTCTATTCTATTCTATTCTATTCTATTCTATTCTATTCTATTCTCAGACTCATATTCATAGTGTCTTGGTTGAAATCTTCTACCAAACATACAATAATCAAGAAGATAAATCCTTCTTTTTAAACTGACTCAGCGAGTTGTGCCTGACCACTTTTGTAGAGGGATTATAAGCTTTCTAACAGATAGGAAGCAATAGGTGAAGCTAAGTACAATCACATAAAATACTCGTTCAGTTAGCACAGGAGCCTCCTCGTATGCTCACTCCATTGCTCTTCTCTCTATATGCCAGTGACTGCATCTCAAAAGATCCCTCTGTTAAAGTACTGAAGTTTGCAGATGATACAACAGTCATTGGTCTCATTTGAGATGATAGTGAGTCTTCTTACAGACAGGAGGTTGAACAACTGGCCTTGTCGTGCAGCCAGAACAATCTGGAGCTGAACACACTTAAAACTGTAGAGATGAGAATAGATTTTAGGAGAAGATCTCCTATTCTACCACCTCTTACAATATTAGACAACACAGTATCAACAGTGGAGACCTTCATGTTTCTTGATTCTATAATCTCCGAGGACTTGAAATGGACACCTAACATTAGAACCATCATTAAAAAGGCACAACAAAGAATGTTCTTCCTGCAGCAACTCAGAAAGCTTGGATTGCCCAAGGATCTGCTGATATAGTTCTACAGAGGAATTACTGAGTCTGTCATTTATACCTCTATAACTGTTTGGTTTGGTACAGCAACCAAACAGTGCAGGTACAGGCTTCAATAGATAGTTAGGACTGCAGAAGAAAAACAATTCCAGCCAGCCTGCCTTCCGTTGAAGACCTGTATACTGCACAAACCAGAAAAAGGTCTGAGAAAATACAGACCTGTCACATCCTGGACATAAACAGTTCCAGTTTCTCCCCCCAGAACATCACTATAGGCCATTGCATACCAAACCAACTAGCCACAAAGACAGTTCCCCCCCCCCATACTATCACTCTGTTAAACACTTTATTCCCACAGCACTGTCTTATGCCTAAAGAATCCATGTAGTAGGGCTGTATTGGTATTATCCTTCTCATCTCATCTTTCTCATCTTCTCATCTTTCCTACTATCTTCTCCTATTGGTATCTTATGATTTACCACTTGTTTTTATCTTATGATTTATGATTGTATCTTACATTTTATTATCTATGACCTATCACTGTGTTGTTTGTATGTACACTGAGTGCTTATGCACTGGAGACAAAGTCCTTGTGTGTCCAATCACACTTGGCCAATAAAGAATATTCCAGTTCCAATTCTAAGAAGCTTACCTTGAAAAGCAATGTTATAGGAAAGAAAGCAAGTTCATCCCATCCGTGGCTTTTTGAGTGCATAGAAGAGAAGATGTGAAGGGAGCTTTCACTATGTGATTTTCCTTTTCTGGGAAATTATCTAGAATATACTAGTAGAACATAGTGTGAAAGTCTCCCATTACATAGAGGCCCAAACTATTCTATAAAAAAATAACATTGGATGTGTGACTCTTCCAGAGAACAAAAAGGATATATCATCCATGTTATTATGGCAACAAATCAGGGTTTTCTCCAGTGCTGTTAAAATTCACAGTACATTTGCCTGGACTATACCAGACATGTATTTTAGAGTCTGGTGATGTCCTATGGAAAAAGGCCATCAACAATCTATGGAATTCAGCAATGAATGAATATGAAATTTTATTACATTTGAAAACTAGCAGAAAACTGCTTGATAGATCTTTTCCTCTTTAGTGAACAGAATTTCCATTATGTAATGGCAGAAGAAAGCATTAAAGACAATTGTATATGAAGTAGCATTTGGTCAAATTCATTCATACTGTCTAGTCATTTCCAAATGGCATTCTATGTTCTGTGTTGTGTAGCAGCATCTAATATTTCTAAACATTTTTAGGCTTTTTGACATCCTAATGGTATACAATAACAGTATGCATCCTTTCTAGAAAAATGGATACCCTCATTTTTCTAAACATTTTGCCTTTACCTTTAACCATTTCCATTTAAATGCAAATTTCAATCATGACCACCTCTCTGTATTCTCTCTGTATGTATAAGGAGGAGGGTGAAAGGGAAAAGGGAAGAATATACCTCAAATCCTTAATTCTTTTTCCCTACAAAGAAAACTGTTTCCTTCAGGTCTGTAATGCTACATTTATCCTGCATTGCATATAATTTTACAGCCCATCACAGCGACAAGTTGAAAGTGCAAATTTGGTGTTAACAAAGTCTCACCTTTAAATTTAATTTTATTTTTCTTTGGGAACTGTCACAGTTTTCAGTTGATATCAGGAAATTCACATTAGTAGTTTCCATAATTTTGCAATACATCTCGATGATCTCTCCTTCCTCAGGTTGAACTATTCAATTTTTGCAGTTTTAGAATTATTATGAGGCTTTGCAGATGTTTATACAATTAAAAGGTGATAATTTCCTTGGAAACTGCTGATACATAAAGTGATTTTTTTAGTTGTAGGCATGGATTAATCACGTAGTTATAATTCCACTTTAAAGCAAATAATTAAATATCATGACTAAAGATAAAACAAAAGGGGATAAAATATACTGCATATCATGGCAGATTCTACTATCTCATTTCCTGTTTTATGGCAGTTAGGTTATCAGATATTTTTATACAGTAATTCTTCATTTGACTGTAACACATAAACATATTCAAATTCTTTATTGTTTGTCTGTGTTGTAACAGAAAACACCACCAATTTAAATATATCTCCCTGTCTGTGGGTGTGGGTGTGTCTGTGTGTGTCTCTCTCTATGTATGATGTGTAGTCAACAATGAGTTGCTGAAAGAATGCCTGAGGAAGCATAGGAAAATCAAGCAGAAATGCCAAGGCAAGACAAGACCCTGCATGGGATGTACTATCAACAGAGAGTTATGCTGGTAGAAATGATTGAGAAATCCTGCCATGGACGTAGCTGGACTAAAAGACAGAACTAAAGTACTGATCTCAGCCGCACACAAACAGGCACTAACCACCAGATCCACATAAGTAGACATACCAGAAAAGCCCATGGTGCAGATTGTGCAGAGACGCCTCAGTGACACTCCAACAGATAGCAATAGGGTGTAAAAGGCAGGCAGCAACAGCATATACTGAACGGTACAACCAAATAGCTGGCATTGTGTACAGGATTATCTGCACAATGTATGGGCTAGACCTTTCCAAGTCCAGATGGGAGATTCCATAGGGCAGGGTTCTTCAAACATGGCCCTTTTATGACTTGTGGACTTCAACTCCCAGAATTCCTCAGCCAGGGCCAAGTTTGAAGACCCCTGCCATAGGAGGTAGTGGATAATAACAGGGCTAATATCCTGTGGAATTTCCAGATCCATACAGACAAACAAGTACTGGTCAATCAACCAGACACTGTAGTAGTGGACAAGGAACAGAAGACAGTAGTGGTAATAGATGTAGTAGTGCCAAGTGACAGCAACAAGCTTCCTCTTTATTGTATTGAAGGGTTGGATAATTAGCTACTTCTCAGTTAGTGGGGATATAGGTCTTCTGTCCATCCATAGTTTCCTCATATGTTTCATATATCTCCTCTGATTGGGTCTGTTGTAATAGTAGCATTCCATTAGTGCCAGGTTCTCTTACGTTGTCCATGAATGATTTATTCAAATAGCCCACCACCCCAATTGTCTTGGTTCCCCAACCTCTGGCACAAACCTTGTTAATCCAAGCTGGCATGATTCTCTTAGTTCTTGTGATTCTCATATCTGAGGTAAGCAGGTGTAGCATTAGGCCTAATGCTGCTAAGGACCTCTACTGGTTCTTACTGTCATGGACTCAGATTCTCAGTGTGAAGCTATAGAAACTGTTCCTGCTTAGTTGGTAGAATCTCAGCCTCAGTAAGGACAAAGCAATCATCACATGAAGCTGATCAGTCATAAGCATCACTGTAACTTAACTATATATATATTGTGCTATTGCATATAACAGTATTGTTGCAGGCAATGCAGCTCATATTATGTGTTGCATTGTGTCAAGTTTTTCATATCACTCTTTCATATCCTCGTAATAGTCCTGTACTGACCAAAACTTTGTTGCATGATTATTTGCTTAATACAATTTTTCCATCACCAGTGACATTTAAATAGTTAAGAACAGAATTCCAAGCCTAAATTCAATGTTGAACTTCATATGTTCACTTTTATAGAAATAGAAAACTGATGATAGCATATTTGGAAAGCAAGAAGTATTGTATTCCATTTTTAACTTTATATATTCTGGATTCATACAATTCTGTTTTAGATTATTTTGTCCGTTGAGGAACTTCTCTTGATTTGTCAAGGAACTCTGGTTCAGGACTGGAGATTTGAGAAATATTTTGAATCTGTTCAAACAGCAAACCTTGAGTCTATTGGGCCCCACTTCTTATTACATACAATCTGAAAATATACCTCTGCAAACACAGAGGTAGGTGCTGGCAAGCAATCTTTTTATAAAGCTGCTTCACTATCATCAGCTTTCTTCATAAAGAACTCTTGATGAACTTGCAAGAAAGCCCAAGATTTTACACAATATTATCCGGAAGTAGCTGTTGTAACTACAAAAGGACTTCATGAGAATAAAACTTGAGTACCTCCTAAATTGATTCACTTATGGCTCACTTGAGTTTTATTTGAAGAATATCCTATCCATGTCCAGTTCAAAGTTAAGAACCATCACGAAGAGCAAAGCAACAGGAGCACTGAAGCTTTTCACCAACTATTAGCATCTGAGTAGCATACTGCAAAGAGATGCAGATCACCTAGTGGTCACAGTGTCCCTCAGTACTGTGTTGCTATGTAAGTCATAATAACACTTTCTAAATATGCATTTGTGCATATAAATTATTTTACATAAATTGGTACCTTTTTTGGCCTGCCTTTTCTGTATTTTTAAGTAATATAATTCTTCGTTGTGGTGTCCAGGCAGCCAGATGAGTGTGATGCACATTGATTTTTCATGGTGTAGATGGGAGAGGAATCAAAAATATTTTGGATACAGCAATTGGGATGGGGAGAAGTAGTACCTCTCTACCAAGTACTTGCACCTTTATGGTAAGGCTGATACAGGGGACATTTCAGTGCAATGCAACTGCACTTGGTAAGTCTCTTTGTGACAAGTCAGCAAGTACAGATGTGTATGAAGGAAAGATCTGTGGTGAATTATGTCTGAATTGCAAAGACAGATCATTTTTCCCACCCATAGATAGGTAATTATTGCCTCATAAAGCAAGCAGGTTTTTTACCATATCCCCTATGGGTAGGAGCAGTGGCGGGATTCAGCCGGTTCACACCATTTTGGCAGAACCAGTAGCTAATTTTTTGTTGCCCAGGCCCAGAATGGACTTCCAGAAGCGGCATCCACACAGAGAGAACTGGTTGTTCACATATTTGAATTCCACCACTGGGTAGGAGTGAGAAGTAGATAATCCACTGTCAGGTCATCTCTCATTTTTACTAATGAAAACTTTTCAGATAAGTGAAGAAAAGTAGTGTAACTGTGCATTGATGCAGTCCAGACAATGATCCTCTGAAGTGATGTGATGGTAATCCAGGCCCAATGCCATTCAATGTCTAAGTCATTTCCAACAGCCATATTTAATGAGATTTGAGTCTATAGTGCCCTGAGTAGAACACTAATATAGCATGAGGCATTCATACTTACTTGCATAGCTCCATTCATATTATGCAAAGTGAATTTGAGCGCAGCTCCAAATGACAGATTGGCACTTTTGTGAAAAATTTTCTGCCTCAAAAAAAAAAAAAAAAAAAAAAAAAAAAAAGGGAGGGAGCGGGGAAGAGGGAGAATCCAAATGCAGAGCTGAAGCACAGGGGGCTTTGCCACCTGTAGAAAAAAGTGGGTGGATTTGATTTCTTATTGATCATTCAGTATTCAGAGACACAGTGATGCACATGTATCAGTTAAAAGCTGACACATGCATATGTAAAAAATAAAGAAGCAGCAGTATTTGAAGATGAATCTAGGTGCAGCAACCCCACAGTGCCTGCATGTATGCATGCCTATTAAATAGCTACTACAGTACATGCAGACAATAGCCTGCTGTGTAATATACATGGCATATTATCCTCAGTCACTCATTCTTCAGCTTGAACTGGGTCATCAAGCTAGACATAACATTGTCTCTGCAGCCAGCTGAGTAGTAAGGAATCACCACAGTTTCTATGCCACCCATGGCAATGAACAAAAAAAACACTCCTCCCAAGAGCAGCAGGAAATCTTCTCTTTTCCCCAGGGATTCTGATGTCTATATGGTTTTGAGAATAATAAAAGAAGAACGAGTGTGTGAAAGTCTGTATGTCTCACCTATCTGCTGTGACCTATGCCCATATGAAGGATTAAGGGGAGCATAGATGTCCAGAGGGGGGTGGGCAAAGAGAGTACACTTAAAACTTACATCATAATTTTCTGATGCAAATTCCTCTCTGTATGTACTTGCACTTGAAGATTCAACACAAGGACAAAGGAATTCGAACTTGCATTGTCATGTCATGTCACAGGTTTCACCATGTTGGTATCATCATGGCTAGTTATGGATTCCTCTGACAGGCAGCAATGTTGAACCCTGACTGAAAGAGCTTCATTTAGACTTCTCCTTGGCTGATACCAAAATGAAAGATTGGAAATAACACAGAAGATATCCAAAGCAGGTAAATTGAAAGTTGTCCTCTTCAAGAGAGGTGAGCCAACTGCCACCTCCTTCAAAGATGGTGGATCATCACCCTCCTTCAAAGAAGCATTAATTGCATTACAAATTCAGCTGTGCACACCCTTCACAGCTGCCCAAAGGAGAAAGGAGAGGAATGGCTGCAGCCCTCAGGTAACTATAGCCTGCTCTCATACTCCTAAGAATCTGATCCACTGTTTCAGGATTTATAGGCTTAAAAGATTCCTAGGTAGAATTGTAAGTTCTTGCCTTGATCCTCATACTGGACCCAGTTTCCCTTGAAGCTGGGAATCATAGGATGGAAACAACGTATTGCAGCTCACTGAATGCAAAAATGAAGACAATCTGATTTGATTAATGACTTTACCTGAAATTGTAATGGAGATCTGCTTGTGATTGTACATCAGCAGCAGACTTACCTGGAGCCAGAAGATGTGATCATGACTCAAGCCTGCATCACCATTCACCTGGACTATTCACCTGGACTACAGAATGCACCCTGTAGGGGGCTGTCTTCAAATACCATTCAGAAGCTCCAGAATGCATCAGGGAACCTGATTATCACCTCCCTTCCCGTACTTTCATAAGTTAAGAGGGAATGGAGGCTTGGAGTGATACCTTTGTGGATGTACTTATACTATGGAACAGCATCTCCCTAGAAATTTGGCCTGCTTTGCTATCTTTTTTCCACAAAATATTAAAAACAGAGGGTTTTTAGAGAGCCTTTGGGAGATGAAGTGTTTAATGTGTTTTTTTTTTTTTAAAGTACATGTATTTCTATTTATTGTATTAATCAAATTTATATAGCAGGCCATCTCATAATACTCAATTTCAGGTATTCATTCACCATGGGTATTTTAGCAGATTTTTATTATGCACATAGAGAGGTTTTTTACCTACTTGTAATCAAATAAATAAATGCATACATGTGTACCAACTTATCTGCATCCAGGACCCTTGTTCCAAAAGGAAGTCAAAACCCTGAAAAAAGCATAATTTATTATTGACATTGAAAACATCCATTGCAGAACTTGAGAAAGAGTATGGGTCAGACTATGGACTGGAATAAAATGCCCTTCTAGGCAACTTGGATGTAAGTCATGTACACCTAAATACCTCCTCTTGAATTGAGGTTTAAATTAATAGCAGGTAGAGATGGCCCACTTAACTCTTGCTTCCCTATTTGACACCTGAGTGAGGAGGGTGCTAATTGGATTCATTTAAAATTGCAACTTTGTTTAGCTGGAAATTGTAAGAGAATGGCCAGGAGCAGTTCTTCCAGTTTTTGATGATATCCCAGCTGCATTCATTCTTGGAAGAAAAATAACCTAAAAATAGAGGTGTGTCCCTTAGTAACTTCTAGGCCTGACTGTTACAATGTAATGTTGTTTTTATATTTGATTTGCAAAATTTAATTAAATAGCAGCCAGATGTATTTCCGGAAGAACTAAAAAGGTACTTTATTGGCTGCCAATTTAGTACCGGGGAACTATAATGTGGCTATTTGAGATTTGGGTCCAGACTACTTGAAAAAAATGCCTCTTTTTCTATGCATGCCTCTCCTTCCCCTTTCATTCCTCGCATGGAAAGATAAACAGCATTTAGCTCTGAATATTATATCATGGATTTAGAATTGAGAAGCTTATCAACATCCAGCTCCTGATTCTTGATATATGGGTAGTCCTCTATTAACAGCAATTGAGACTGGAATTGCCACTGTTAAGCAAACAGTCAAAAAGCACAATGTCACCTGACTATGCTTCTTAGTAATGGCAATTCTCACACTCCCATATTAAGTGAATCACTGTAAATCATTAAGTGGGAAGTCATATAGTTGCCATTTGCAATCTCCTGCTGACTTCTTCTTTGGCTTTGCTTGTTGGCAGCCAACAAAGAAGGTCACAAATAGTGACCAAGTGACCATAAGGAAGCTGTGACAATTGGAACTCTGAGTGGCCAATACCACTCATTCAGTGCTGTCACAACTTTGAAAGGTCATTGAATGAGTGATTATTAAGTGAGGACTACCTGTAGCAGCTTGAAAATTTAAAAATCCTTCACAATTCACCACGCTATTTGATCTGATGTAGATGCCCCATTCATTGACATCAGAACATACTACATTTTTAATTTTATATAATCTTCTCTCCTCTTTCACTGTAACATATTTGCCTTTCTGCTTCCATTCATCCTAAGGAAATGAAATCAAGATTGAATATAAAGTTGACTGCATACCAGATAATTATTTATTTAGACATAGGCTGTACTGAAACAGATCAAACTATGGAGTCCTTGGTGTTCTCTGAGTTCAGAGACCACCAAGGACACCACAGTTCAACCCTGAGATACATATATTCTCTTCTATTGGAAGCACATCAATCTCTTCCCCTAGTAGCAATGTCTTACTTACAGCCTCCAGCATTTTTGGGCAAATTGTTTAGGTAGTTTTCCATGTGTGTGTACAAACAAAATGTTTAAAACCAACATTGTTTCCAGTTTTGTAAGGGATTAAATGAGTTTTCAAGGACTGAACATGCAGTATAATAGACACAAGTATTCAAAATATAAAACCACCAGATCCTTTGGTTTAAATGTTGATTCAAATAAACAAAATTAATTCACTCATAAGAAATTTGAATATTTTCTTGGTAACATCACTGCATCTTAACTTTCCTGTTAGAAAGTCCTTGTGCTTTGCTGAGGATGTTAAAGCATGCTTGAGCAGAGAAACATCTATAAAGACTGATGTCTGCATGGGAGAGCAATCAACATGAGGAGCCTGCAGGAAATAGTTAGAGGCACTGAGTTTGATTAACTTGGAGAAGAGAAAACTATAGGGAGTCATCTCAAATAGATATAAAAATGAACCAGAATTGTTCAGTGTTATTCCAGAAGATAGGTCAAGAAATATGAACATAAATTACAAAGAAGTAGACTTTGGTTGGACATCAGAAACATTTATTAATGTTAGGAATTGTTCAATAATGGAACAGACTGATTCAGATGGTGGTGGACCTCCCCTTGCTGAAATTATTTGAAGAGAGGCTGTACTGATCTATTGGGATAGCTATAGTTGTGAAGTCCTATATAGGGTAAAGAGCTTCAGTAAGTGATCTACAAGGTCTATTGCAGCTCTTATATTCTATGATTTTGTGCCATTCAGTACACTCAATATTCTTTTGATGAACTCCTGATCCTCCTCCCCATCATCCATTAGGGTTACTAAGAAGATTTGCATGACCCATCTACTCATACCTATACATTCAAAAGGTGCAGGAAGAAATTGTGCAGGTACCATGTAGGCTACACATGCTAAAGCCAGAAGAATACTAAGAAGATATAGGTAGAGTTATCAATTTAGATATCTGGGAGAGCAGGCACTTTCTAAGCATACAGAGCAGGCACCTGCAGAAAGATTGAGTGCTACCTTCAAATCCCAAATGTATAGTCTCTGAAAATCATTAATGAAGGAAAGATACTCTGTAGGAAGTATCCTTTGTTGCACACTCCACCATTCATGCTGAACACTGGCATAAGATGCCATAGAAGCAAGCTACGTCTTGGCATTCTTGTACCATCATTCTTCTCTGTTTCAGTGCAGACCTTCTTTTCCCTTGAATGTGGCAAAATAGCAAAGCGTTTTCTGGTTCCAAACTAGATGTCAACACCGCTAACATCAGATGTTCTTGCTTTTACAAAAGATGGAAATGTAGCCATCTTTTCTCTTTTGCTTTTAGAGTTAGATGATGCTGGAGGGGGGATGTGGATGAGAGTCCAGTTAGTCATAACAACAATAGCTCAGCCATGGGAATCAAGGTTATTGCACCCAGAGCTGATAAAGATTTGGTGGGCTGGAGACCTGGGGAGAAAGCCCGGGCTTCAAGCTAATTGGGGGATGGGATTTATGACTGTTAATTGAAGGAGGGAATTGTGCTTTGCTACTTTGTGCCCAGGGGAGGGGAATTCAGTTTTTGGCTTTAACTATGTAGTGCTGATACTTTGTTTCTTGAATAAAAGATTCTTTAAGATAAACAATGCCTTGTAGTTCTTTTAAAGAGTTTCATCTGTTGGAACCATGACACTAGGGGCATCCATGGGGAAGGATCAAAAACTGCATGATAGTGGGCATGGCACCTGAATTAATGTCCCATCCTTTTTGTATGTGTGTACGGAAGGAGAAGAGCTTCAATTCCAATACTCTGCCTGCCATCTTGCACATTTCCCTCCCTCCTCTCCCCCCCCCAGTATGTCTCTGCCCCAAACAAGTTTTACTTGAAGGCATTGAGGCTAGCTCTACCTAGCCACAACTATACACAAAAGAAGAGGATACACTAATGCCTTGAAATAAAGAGAACTTTTGTTTCCAATCCTTTCAGACAGAATTCTTTCTAGACCATTATATACTGTATTTATTTCCTTCTATCTGAAGATCATCTCCAGTTGCATGTCGCAATGTTTAAAACCTTTTTCTGCCCATATATATATATATATATATATATATATATATATATATATATATATATATATATATATATATTTGTTTTTTAAGGTTTTCACGGGTGTTTATATGTGAGTCTTTGGTCATTCGGGTTTTCTCCCGTGTAAGATTAGAAGTATCATAGCGACGTTTCGATGAAATCACATTCATCATCATCAGGCTTGTGCTTTTAGCTT